>NC_046160.1:95819870-95869870 GCF_011064425.1 Rattus rattus
GTGTCTACACGGAGAGACGCTTTACCCTCTCTAGAGCTAATGGGAGGCTCAAGTGGGATTAAAGGCGATGGGGCGTTTAGAAAAGGAACATTCTATAAAATGCAAGGCATGATTTAGTACGCTAAGTTCAGGTCCAATTAAAAAGCTTTAGTTCTCTATGCATGGTAACTACACACGTGAGACATTCATCCTGAGCATGAAATATATCACAGTTAAGTGGCTGTGAACTTTTCATTTACCAAATCTGTAAATACCAAGTATTTATACAAGTTTTACTCTCGATGTTCATAAGGATGCTATATAATGGTGTGTTTGTGCTGCGAGCACAGGTTGGTCCCACCTTTTAAATTTGAAATATGTATATATGTATATATATATATATGACAAAGTAGCCAGATATATATATGTAGATAGATAGATAGATAGATAGATAGATAGATAGATAGATAGATAGATAGATAGATAGATATGACAAGGTCTCCCTCTGTAGCCCAGGCTGGCCTGGACTTCACTCTGTATACTAAGCTAATCTCAAATGTGAAACAGGTTTTGTGTCTCAGTCTCCTGGGTGCTAGGATTACAGGCAGTATACCTCACAGCCAGTTGGATCACATTTAGACAAACAAACAACAAACTGTGTGCTGAGGAGATGGTTAAAACACTTGTAAACCCTTGGCTTGGGGGCCCACCCACAACGCCAGCAATTGGAAGGTGGAGACAGGGGATCTCCAGGAAAAGCTGGCTAACCAGACTAACTGCTTCCTAAACCTGGGATTCAATTGGGAGACCTGTCTCAATGAAAAAAAAATATGGAGAACAACCAATGAAGACTCCCAACACCAACCTCAGGCCTGCACATGCATGTGCACCGACATTACACACATATGAGTTCACACACAGCGAAGCACACATATTCTCATGCATACCACACTCATGAGGGAGAAAAGAGCAAATCGACAGTATGTTTCAAGACTTTCTTGAGCTGGATGTATGGCTCAGTGGTAGAACACTTGCTTAGCACAAATGAGGCTCTGGGTGTGACCCAGGAAAGGGGGTGGGGTGGAGGAGATTTACTTTAAAATTAACAAAGTTTCCTCAACAGAAAAATGAATAAGAACAAGAAATAAATATGAATAGTGTAAGAGAGTCTGGGAGTATGACCTTGGCATGTCTCTGTGGCATGCTGTGACAGAATAGAAACAGCCCTGATAGACGTGTGTGTGTGTGTGTGTGTGTGTGTGTGTGTGTGTGTGTGTGTGTGTGAAAATGCTTGGCCCATGGAGATGGCACTACTAGGAGGTTTAGCCTTGTTGGAAAACGTGTGTCACTGTGGAGGTGGGCTTTGAGGTCTCATACATGCTCCAGCTCCACCCAGTGTGGAACACAGGCTCCCCCTGGTTGCCTTCTGATCAAGATATAGAACTCTTGACTCTATCTCCAGCAGCATGCCTACCTACGTGCCACCATGTTTCCCACCGTGATGCTAATGGACTGAACTGGACTACCGAAACTGTAAGCCAGCACCAGTTAAATCCTTTCCTTTGCCAGAGTTGCCACGGTCATGGCATCGCTTCACAGCAACAGAAACCCTAAGACACGTGGGATTCAAAATTGGAGTAATCGTGTACTTCACTAGGTTGCTACGAAGGTTAAATGAATTATATGCAAAGTGCTTAATCCAGTGCCTGGCATGATGTATGTGATATCTAGTATTGTTCACCCCCTTTAGTATTATCTAAAATAGTATATAATGTAATATAACACGTTGTCTGGCTACAAAACCATTGGTTCTGTACCCTAAGATATGCACATACAATAGACGATTATAGAGCCATGAAAATAAGGCACAAGGGCCCAGCTCAGCTAGAGCAACTTTCTTGCATGAATCCCCAGGCTCAATCCCCAGGACTGCAAGAGGGAAGCAGTAAAAGAACAGTCAATCCCATGAAATAGTTAAGTGTAAAAGGAAACAAATTGTGAACATTGTCCCATAGCACTTACATCGTTAAGCAGAAATGCAAGCTTTGAGTAAGAGTCTCCAGGTGCTTCTATGTAAAAGCTGGGGTTTTGAGTTTTCTGTACTTTTCTAAACTTCTAGTGCAGAACAGCAAGTGCTTCTGGTAGCCATACTATTACTGTCAATCTTGTTAAAGCACAACTTCTGGGTCAGTGGGCTGGCAATCTTACACAAGGAGCACTTCCCACAGGCTCGTCAGTGACGCTGATGCTGCTGGTCCAAGGCCTGAGTGGGAAGCTTTCACAGCACTGTCTCTGAGCTCGTCTTGGAGCTCCGGAAGCACGGGTTGCTGGATCCAAGGCTGGGGTTCTGTTGTAGACAGTCTGGACTATATGACCTTAGAGTTTGCATATTATAATTTCCAGGAGATGTTGATGCCGCAGAGCTGGGAACCACCCTTTGAAAATCACATCATTGGAGCATTCTTTCTCTCTCCTTGCATCACTAAAAATGTGTGTCTCCTCTTCGTTGACTACAAACTCCAAACGTTTCACCCAGAAACCTAGACATCTTTCACTCCCATGGCCATGAAGTCAAAGATTAGGTCTTGAATACACCTGAGGTGTCGAACATCTCAGCTCAGTGAGCTTTCCTAGCTTTGGCTAATAGGTTACACTCTCCCCATGCCCATCCTTCAGGGTCTTCAAATGTTATCCCCATAAGCCTTCCCCAGAACTCCACAGAACCTTCTCTGATTGCTAGTAGGGAGTGTATCTTCCAGCAGTAAAATGGGTTCTTTGGGGGTGCGGAGGCGGGGGGGGGCGGGTAACTTGCCTGTTTTCATCTGCCTGTGTGGCTCAGCCAGTCTCCAGCGTACAGCTGATACCTTGACTGACAGAGTAAAAGAATGAAGGAAGGAGCCTCCCCAGTAAGGGCGCGGAACTGTCCAGTAATGGAAACTGGAACCCTGTGCCCGCCAAGCCGATGACCAACAGTAACAGGTGTTTCCATCTCCGCTTCTGTGATTCATTCTGCATAGCTGCGCACGCACATAGCGTAAGCACACACAGTCTCCCGGAATACAACGCCAGGCACGCAGACGTGCACCCAGTGTCCTGGGCGCCCGGGAGACACACCTCAGAGACAACCTGGATTCACAAAAGGGAGGCCCTGCCACCTAAAATAGTAATGTCTGACTGCAAACAAAACAAGCAATGGATCCTGCTTATTTTCCTTGCTCCCTGGCGTACCTTTCTCTTTAGTCCTAAAGAAAGCTATTGAGGTGACCCCCCCCCCCAACTCCCAAGTCCTCCCCCACACGCACCCCTCCCCCACAGCTTCTTTCGGCCACGGCGTGCCTCGGAAGGCTGGATGAATGGGAACCAGGGGGCCCTCTTTGTCGCTAATCCTCCCCTCCTTTGAGCAAGCCCAGCTTCTTCCGGGTCAGCGACAATCACCACCACCCCAGTCCGGCCGGCTGTCCCCTGCACCAGGGCCAGGCTCGCACTGGGTCCGGTAGCCCGCGGGGGCAGGTTGCGGGAGCAGAAAAGGGCGGGGACGAGGGCGGGCGCCGAGGGAGCGGGGGAGGGAGCTCGGAGCCGAGCGATCGCAGGAGGAGGGAGCAGCCTCGGGCGGCTGGCGACGAGGATGGGAGTGCGGGGCGAGCGCACGGCGCCCAGGGTCACGGCCACGGCGGAGTCTGCGGGGCGCGAAGCCAGCGCCCGGCGCTTTTAAAGCCCGGATCGCGGCGCGCTCGAGGCGCGGGCGGCGGCCGGATGGAGAGGAAGGGCTTGGCAGCCCGAGCCTCGGGGAACCCTAGCCCGCCCGCGCTCGGTGAGGGACCGCGGCCCGGGCCGCCACCGTGCGTCCCGAGCGGCGGAGGGGCCCCGGAGCGAGGCCAGGCTGGAGCGGCGGCCGAGCCCGCGGAGCTTATCCGGCGCGCGCACGAGTTTAAGAGCCAAGGGGCGCAGTGCTACAAGGACAAGAAATTCCGCGAAGCCATCGGCAAATATCACCGGGCGTTGCTGGAGCTGAAGGGGTTGCTGCCGCCCCCGGGGGAGCGGGAGCGGGACTCACGGCCAGCCTCCCCGGCAGGGATTCCCAAAGCCAGCCGCCTCTCGGAGGAGCAGAGCAAGACGGTTGAAGCCATTGAGATCGACTGTTACAACAGCCTGGCAGGTAAGCCGCGCCCCGCCGCACCCCCTCCCCTCCTTTCCCGGGCCTCCGGGGGCCCCGCCCGGCCACGCGTCCGGTCCCCAGCTTTCCCCGACCTAGTCTCTCTGGGTCCCAGAGCGCCGTTGAGGTACATCGTGGTGCAGACTCCCTCCCGTGACAGTGGTGCTCTGGGGAGGAAATCTGGGAGGGAGGCGCTTGCGAAAAAGTGTGACTTTCAAGATGATGCCTTCCAAAGGCCATAGTCATCTTGAGTCTCTTCCCTTGCAAACATGGTAAATCTTTCCTATAAATGACTGGGCAGACAAAGGGCGACTCAGCGGGTCTGTCAGCGACTACTACTGCTCACTTGGGTTCAGACTGAAGAGATAGCACCCAAGTGTGCCCCCCAGAAGCCATGGGCTCTAAGGACAGCCCATGCACCTGTCTGCCTCACTCTGCTGTCACTGGCTCCAAAGTTGGCCTAGGTCTTTTCTTAAGTAAGCATCCAGGTAGAAACAGGCCTTCCCTCAAGTTCTCCTGCCCCAGTAGCAAAGAGGATTTTTTTTTTTTTCAGGATGTCTTCAGCATCCTGAGTAAAATGGATTCCAAAAATGTCACTTTCTTCTCTTTCCTGTTGGTTGCTCCAGGGCTCTGAGTTCACGGTTGGTCCTTAGCCCTGCTGAATTCTTAGTCTCCTGCCCAAGGCTCTTCTGTTGGGCTGAAGGTGTACAGTCCACAGTGCACTTTAGGGATGAGGCGTAAGAGTGTGTGTGTGTGTGTGTGTGTGTGTGTGTGTGTGTGTGTGTGTGTGTGTGTGTGTGTGTGTGTGTTAGAGAAAATTTAAAGTCTATAAAAAAGAAAAACTCTGAGGACTTCTCTGAAATGTGGCAAACAGTGTGATAAACAACCGCCTCACAGTGACTAAACCACCCTCTCCTCTTCTCCCACCTTGTGTGTTAGGTTTAGGGCATAGTCAAGCCTCTTTGTTAGAATGAGAGGCTTTTCTTCCTTTCTAACCTTGGAAGTTGCTTGAACTAAGTATGGCCTGTTAGGGGGTAGGAACCGGGGTTGGGGGATGTATCTGGAGGTTGAAAGACTCCGACTACGGTCCGTTCAGAAATGTCGATCTGCTGTGCGCCCTTTGGGCACTGAGTGCCAGCCTCCCTCTGCCTTCACACTGTGCCATGTTTGAGGTCACCTTTAGGGAGGTGCTCTACCCCATGTCATGCCCCCACCAGGGGTCGTCTTTACTAGGGTGAAACCCAGCCGGGAAGACACTTTATGCATGGTGAAGTAGCTTACAAATGGAGAGAATGAATACCAAGGGCAGTTACAGAGATGGTGACACTGGTCCTACGATTACAAAGAATGACCAGAGAACATGGTGGCACGGAAGGATGGCGTTTGCGACTCCATAAAAGGATACCTGATGCCTCTGGTCACTGCCCCGATGAACAGTTAAAGGGCAGCGTCTCCGTGGGCGGAGGAGGAGGCCCTCTGGATGGCTAATGCAGTGATTTTGGAGTTGTAATGGACCCTGCTTCCAGTATTGTCCACGGCTGTTCTAGGACTACATTAACCCCACAGCTCTGGCTACCAGCTGGTAAGCAGCTAGCACTGCCCGCCCTCCACCCCACAAGTGGCCACACTTCCATGGTGAAACCCAAAGTATGTCCTTGGTCAGGCCTGCCCGGTCAGAGAAGGTGACCACAGAGGTGGAGGTCAATCTCCACTTCTGTCCCCATCACACCAACACTTGAGAACAGTTCACTGATGACAGACGGGAAATAAACCCAGAGGACTTTTCCTTCCTCTGCCTGCCCTGGGGCCTGTCGCTTACGAACATTAATAATGCAGCCTGTGTGCTCTTAGGTACCTTACATGCACTTTTACTTTTTTGAGAGAGGGTTCGCTGTGTAGCCCTGACTGGGCTGGAACTGTGTAGATCAAACTGAACTTGAACTCAGATATTCACCTGTCTCTGCCCTCAGAGCACTGAGATTAAAGGTGTGTGTCACCGTGCCCAGCTTTTACTAATTTTTTTTTAATATAAGCGATCTGAAAGAAACATGGCCATTCACCTCACAGAGGAGTATCCTGAGGTGCCAGAGCCGTCCGTCTCCAAAGGCAACGCCCTGTCCATCACAGCTTGATGCAGAAAACCAGCATCATCTGGACCTCTTCCACTACCAGACACCCAGACTCAGTTGGGCTCTCAAACCCCACTTTTCAAAACTCTTCAGGGAGCCCTCAGCCCTGGTGATCAGGGAGGAAAAACATACAGCACCCTGATTCAAGGCTCTGAGAGGACCGCCAGATATCTCCAGGTCTCACATAGCAATGCGAGAGATGACCAGCTGGCCAGTTCTGAGGAAGTTAAAGTCCTTACCTTGTGTGGAAAATTCAGCACACAGCAGGAAGGCTCCACACCGAAATCACTTTGGTGAGACGTTGACATGGCTGTCCTTTGGGTCGATATGTGAAATCAGTAATCAGCCTCCCGGAAGTTGTAAGCAGTAGCAAATAATCCTTCCTCATGATTATCAGAGTAGTGGATACCTATGTAGATGCGTTCTTTCAGAAAACAGCAAAACATTTAGAGAAATGCAGAATGACCTCTAACTCCTCCACCTAAAGAGATCCGTGTTTAGCCTGATTGTGTGCACACTTTTCATCCCAGCACTCAGGAGGCAGAGGCAGGAAGATCTCTGAGTCTGAGGCCAGCCTAGTCTATAGAGTAAATTCCAGGATGGCCAGGATCACATACAGAAATCCTGTCTCAAAAACAAAAGGAAATCTGTGTTGAATGTGTGAGTGGTATGGTGTTGTTGTTGGTGGTGGTGGTGGTGGTGGTGGTGGTGTGTGTGTGGGTGTGTGTGTGTGTGTGTGTGTGTGTGTGTGTGTGTGTATGTTTACAAAGCAAGGGTCCGTGTCCTCCTACTTATGCAATCACATATCCTGCTTTTAATTCCACTTACATCGTGTCAAATTAAAATATTTCATAAAGATTATTTTAAATGCAAAATAAAAAAATTAAGTCTATTGGGCACGACAGCACTTTAATCCCAGCACTTGGGAGGCAGAGGCAGGCAGATCTCTGTAAGTTTGGGGCCAGCCTGGTCTACAGAATGAGTTCTAGGACAGCCAAGGCTACATAAAGAAACACTGTCTCAAAAAACTTTTAAAAAAATTAAGTGTACAGTTTCAGTTATGTTTGGATAGAAAGAAAAGTAGAAAGACTTGTGATGTTTTAGCTAGGGCTAGCACAGTCCAGCCTGGCCCGTGAGGTGGCCTGTCCCCTGAGTGTTGGCTGACAGGAAAGAGGAACGCAAAAGCAGATTCATCCTGGCCGAAAAGCAGGTGACTTCCATTGGGTTTTTGTTGACACCTGGGCAGCCTGGTGATATGACTGTTACAGTGCTGTCTTTCCACATAGGACCATATGTAGAGATAGAGGAAAGAACTTAGAATAGCCCAGAAATACCTAGAGAATTAGGCTGTGTTGCTAAGGGCTGCTATTCTCCAAACACGAAGCTGAGGTGAGGCTTCTGGAGAAAACTTAAGCTCCTGATCCTTCCTGCTTCGTCTATTAAAACCCCGCCCCAAATAAAAGCCAGGGGGCTGCTGGGAAACAGTAGGAGGTGTTAGTTTAACACCCATTTGAATGGCCCTGAGAGCCCAAGAAGGGTGTGCAGACCATCTGCAAATGGTGTCAGGCTATTGTCTGTTCTGATCAGGTTTCATTTTTTTCAGGAGGTCTCTGGCTAGCTGTGGAAGGATAATAGATGGGATTTTGCATGACGTGTTTTCTGGGAGATTAAAGGAAATAGTATTCTCTTCCTTCAGAATTTTAATAGACAAGACGGTCTAGGAAGACTGAGGAATCTGAGCTTTCCCGGCCGCAGAGCAAGCACACGTTTGATTGATGAGTGGGTCTGGTTGACTCTGAACAAGACCCCTGATTCTCCTGGGGCCTTGGTACCTTTGAAGAGTAGAGCATTTCCTCTTTGGGCTCTGGGGGCTGAGTTAGGGGTGTGGCTACAAAGATGCCCCACGTATTGCTTCGTTGATATTTTCAAGTGATGTCCAAGATTTAAATGGCAGCAGTGGGGCTAGGTGCCATTGGATCCAGAGGCTGGGAATATGTGCTCTGATACGTCTAATAACCTGCAACGAACACCATTTTGTTCTATTGCCATTTTCGATGTATTTAGAGCCATCTGTTTGGGAGATTTCTTTTGTCCTACCAAAAGATAGACAGTATCAGATTGTCTCAGCTGAAGCCCCCAATATAAAAGTATGACAAGGCCTACGAGCAGGTTTATACCAAGAGAAGTCCTGGGATGGTGTCCTCTGAAACTAGTTTTATTGATCCTCATAGACTGTCTTGAACTCATAGGTCAGGACTGGTTGTAATCTTCAGAGTTGTCCTAGTTTTCTGTCAGTCTGACACAAGCCAGGATCATTTGGAAAGAAGGAACTTCAGTTGCCCCCATCAGACTGGCCTCTAGACAAACCTGTGTGGTGCTTTCTTTATGTGATTGATGTGAGAGGGCCTAGCCCATACTGGACCCGGTATATAAGAAAGCAGGCTGAACAAAGCACAAAGAGCAACCCAGTAAGCAAGGCTCCTCCATGGCCTCCAGGTTCCTGCTGAGTTCCTATTCTGACTTCCCTTCATGGCAGACTATGATTGGGATGAGTTGGCCCAAAAGAACCCGGTTTTAGGTTCCTTTTGGCTGCCAACCCCAAGTGGCACTTGGTTATGGTTCTCTATCACAGCAATAGGAACCTAGCTAAGACGAGAGCCTAACGCAACATGGAAATACGGATCCTGTTCAAGAAAACAGGGAAATCGTATCTCTAAAGATCCCCAAACATAAAAATCTTACCTGGGACATCACTGCAACTCAGTACTTAGAAGGTTAAAGCAAGAGAGCTATGAATTTAAGGCTAGCCATCCTGGTCTACATAGTGAGTTTAAGGCCAGGCAGCCTGGTCTACATGGTGAGTTCAGAGCTAACCAGTATGGTCTACATAGTGAATTCGAGCTGGGCTGTCTCAAAAACAACCCAACCAGAATGAAGCAAAAGATAAAAATCCCCCTTCCCTTATTTGTCATGGTTGCTTTTTCTTGACATGGTAGTTTTTTTGTTTTGTTTTGTTTTTTTAATGCATTGTTTTGCTATTCAATGTCATTACAAGTAAAGAAAGTCAAAGTTTTATATTGGAATAAGCCTTACTATTCAGCTGTGTTTTGTGCAATACCAGTTTTAAATGAGAATATGACTATTTAACTTGCATGTAGAATCAAATATTACACAATTCATATTTTGTAGTTCCTACATGCATGCATAATGTATTCCTACTGGAACAGTGGAAATGCTACACAAATGAACTGTTTTTATTTAACTTCTTTATATGCCTATATTATGTGCAGATGCCATATGCACACTTTCTACAGGGTTTTCTGGTAAGTGAGAAAGGAGAGAGGAAGGAGCCGTGGGTCACCCTATTCTCTCCTTTGTACCAGTTCTAGCATAAGTGATTGGCTTACGCCAGAGAACCAACAGAAACAAGTGATACGGTCGGGTTCTATGGGATATTTGTGTTAGGTCCCCCAACTCTGAATGTGACGAGGTTTCTGGTTTCTGAATGTGAAGAGACCCCTCCTGGGTCTGCTAATGCCTCTCCTTCATTATAGACATGACACCCTTACCTACTCTCATTGAACTCTGTGTCGTGGATCCGCCATAAGTCTGTGCTTGCAGGATATTGTGAATTCAAACGTGAAGGGGGCTTCAAAAAAACAAACAGCACTTACCTCACGCACATGCTATATGCTGCCATCAGGCTTCACCTACGGCAACAGAAGAATATAAGAACAGGCACGGAAAACTTCTGAGCAAGGGCCCAAGGCAGCTTCATAAATGGTCTGTCTTTGAAGTCAACCCTAAAAGAGTCTGTGGGAGAGGACCGAATGGATACATTTAAGTATACAAAACTGGATGTAGACACTGAGATGAAGTCTAGAAAGAAAGGATATTCAGCAAAAGGTGCGGTGGAACCAGACAGCCTAGCATAGAGGAGCAGGAATCACAAATACAAAAGAGGAACGATGAAGAGGAATTCCGAGACTAGCGACAGGCAATTGCCTGGTGTCCGGAAGATGAGATTCTGGGGGAGAATTGGTGAAGGGGGGGGGAAGGAAGGGAGGTTCGAAGCTCCTGGGACCTGGGCTGTTGTGTAGATAACGCATTAGACAATACATCACGAAGTCCTTACAAATGTGGCTTCTAAGACCATCTCCCAAGGAGAGGTGGGACAGGAAATGCATAGAACGAGTTCCGGGAAGACACTGGGAAGAGCTGTCTGGCCTTGGGCTTTCAGCAGAGTCTCTAAAGTGGACGCTTACTCTGTCTCCGAGGGGTGTACGTCAGGCAGCCTCTAGCCAGAAACTCTGGGAGGCATCTTAAGATCAGATTCCCTACAGCCCAGATGCTCAAGAATGTCAGTAAAAGATGCAGAGATCTGGCTGCTGCACAGGCAGGAAGAAACACCGGGATGCAGAAGAGCCTGAAGCTGCTCCAGGAGTGTAAAGGTTGGGTACCAGCCCCACACAGGACGACCTCTCTGCCCTGTACTCATTCTCATCAGGCTCTTCTAGGGTGGAAACTGGATGTTTCAACCAACCAACCCAACATGTCCTGATTCCCTTTAGAGACTGTGGCTTCGTCTCGATCACAACACAGTGACACATGTGCCCTAGCTCAGACAAGGACATCAGACATAAAAAGACCAAAGACGGGTGGAGAGCTGGCTCAGCTGTCAAGAGCACGTCCTACTCTTGAAGAACATCCGCGTTGGGTTCCAAGCACCCACTTTGGGTGGCTCACAGCTGCTTATAACTTCAGCTCTGCAGGGACCTGACATCTCTGACCTCTGTGGCCTCCCATCCTGTGCACAGACCCACCCAGAGACGCATAATTAAACAGTAATAAAAACAAATCTTTAAAAAAGTGCCATAGAAAAGTTGTGTTTTGCTGATGAGGTCCATATGGACTTGACACTGCTCACGGCAATGTGGAGTTCATTAGCTATTGTATATTTTGTTCATGCATATTTTTATATCATCGTTGAAGAAGAACCATGTCCAATAGGACCCAAACCAATAGTTCTCATTTTAAAATAATAATAAGCTTTAAGTGTCGAGGAGAGTTGACTTAAGCCAAAGAAACTCAGGTTAGAATGTGTCCAGGTCATCTCTCCATCCGTCCATCTTTCTACCAAAGGGACTTTGAAAATAGTTTAGGTTTATTTACTTAGGCACCCAAATGATAGGCAGAATTTACAGAGGATACTTGGGGAATCACAAATGTCTCCCCTCTATAGTACCTCCATGTGTAAAGCACAAGAATAAATTGGTATTAACTGGCGGGCTCAAGAATTGTGTAAGACAGGAATTTATGATTGCCAATTGATATATGAATTTTCTGGCTGGCATCACAAATTTTCCGTTTGGCTTAGTCAGTCATCTCCAGTGATAGGGAAAGTCATCTTAAAGGAGCCTTGTAGCAACCACCACCAGCAAAACAACAACCATGCTACTCACAGTAACCAGTAGTACAGGCAGAAAAGATTCATGCGAACCCAATGCCTGGCACATTGTACATGATCCACGAATGTGTTTGAGAAGACTGGAAATGCTTGTGTCTTGTATATCTGCCTTGTGTTAAGGAACCTAATTACCCAACTGTTCACTGGCTGTTTATAGCGTTCCAGTTATGTGGTAGATCCTGGGCTTAGGGGTCTGCAGCAGTCAAGATGAAGTTAAGTTTCTCCTTTCAGTGAACTCACATGTGTATATTCCACTTTGATCTGCACGGCCTCATAAGACAAAAGAAACCTCAAACTTGGAACAGTTAAATCTTTTCCCTTGGCCACGTAGCAGTGCATAGCAAATTAGAACTTATCTGTAATTCCAAAGCCTGCCATTTTAGCTGTTCATGCCACATGGCTTTGGTACCAAAATGGGTCTTCTTGGAATTTCCATCAGTCCATCTGTTTTCCTCTTTTGCGACGACACAGACTACATCCCATTGGCGTTAGAAGGATAAGCGTTGACGTTTCTAGGGCAAACTCCTGTGTCCATCCTTTCGTCATTTCTCCTGGAACTCAAGCACAGTGCTTGCACCTGCCTCATGGGATCCAATTTCATGCTGGTCCCGGGAGGTCACAGGGAGAGTCCTGGCTTCTGTGGCCAAGCAGAGCTGGTGTGTTAGTGGGCTTTCATGCTGTGACAGAATACATGACAGAAACAAATTAAGAAAGGGAGGATGGATCGAGCAGGGCTCAGCGTCTTCATGCCTGGGAGGGTGTGGCTACAGGAGTGCTCTGTGGCTGAAGCAGTGAGAGCCTGCAGTGACTGGTCAGAGGACCCACTGTTAGGAAGAATTCTCAGGCGGGAAGTAGGGCTATCTCTCATAAGCCCTGTTCTTGCTGCCCTGTGTCTGCCAGCCGCCTACCAACCCCCCCAAACAGAGACAACCAAGAAAATCCAAACTGTTCAAACAACTGAGCCAGTGGGGACATTTCCCGCCCAAACCACAAGCCTAAAACCCTCCCATGTCTGTGGAAAGGTGACCTGGGTTTGTATGGTCAGAGAAGAGTAAGTCTGTATGTAGAACCGTTTAATGGGCATAGAGACTCCGAAGCCCTGGCCCCTCCTCCCGGCTTCCTGACTGCTCTGAGGTCTGCGGCTCCAGCCACAAGTTTTGAGAAGTGTAAGTGGCCGTGCTAAGACGAGGCGTTCACTTCAGATGCAGAAGGAGGTACCTGCTGGGGAAGGAGCAGGGTATGTTCTCTGAGGGCGGAAACGCCACTTGCTCTCTTATACACCTCCATCTTTAGGAGCACAAGCAGAAGCCTGGCGTCCTTCCAGTCTCTTAAAGATGTGTCCTTCTCTTCTGAACTGAAGGCCATTTCACAGAACGACATGCTTCTGTGTGTTCTCACGTGACCAGTCCTGAAAAATTTATTACGCAAAAAGGCACAATGCTGAGCAGCATTTAATATGACTTCCTCTACTGAAATATCCAAGAGACAATAACAGTGTCAAATTTGAGATTACGTGAAATCGTAGCGGTGAATGGTCACCTTTTGAAAAAAGAGGTTAGTTAAGGAACTTCAGACAGAGGACAGACAGTCAACAAGCTTAGCTCTTTATATAAAATCTCTCTTATTGGATTTTCTAACTATATGCTTTATAACTTTTTTAAAAAAGAAAAATGATGACATTAGTTTTCTGGGTAGAAAAATTATGAGATTTTTTTTCTTTCCTTATATTTACCCCAAGGTAACCCAACGTACAATTTTTCCACATTACTCTGGGTATTAGCAACGTCTTGTCATTGTCGTTGCCAGACAGTAACATCCAAGATGTCAAACAAATTCTCCCAGAGCCCATATTTTCTCTTTATGTCCCTGGTAGGATCCAGTCTACATGCAGAGCTCAACCCAGGTAGCAGTGTAGGAAGATGTCACACATTAGCATCAATTTTCGTCTGGTGCTGAAAGGGACCAGATATAGATCTCTCCTGAGAGACACATCCAGAGCATGTCCAATACAGGGGTCAATGCTAGCAGCAAACCACCGAACTGAGAACAGGACCCCCTTGGGGAGAATTAGAGGAAGGATTAAAAGAGTTGAAGGAGCTTGCAACCCCATAAGAACAACAATGCCAACCAACCAGAGCTTCCAGGGACTAAACCACTACCGAAAGACTACACATGGACTGACCCAGGTCTCCAACTGCATATGTAGCAGAGAATAGCCTTGTTGGGGCACCAGGGGAAGGGGAAGCCCTTGGTCCTGCCAAGGTTGGACCCCTAGTGCAGGGGAATATGAGGGGGGCAGTAAGGGGGATAGATGAGGGGACTACCCGTATGGGGAAGTGGGGAGAGGGGCTTATGGACAGGAAACCAGGAAAGAGAATAACATTTGAAATGTAAGTCAAGAAATATATTTAATAATAAAAAAGTAAAAAGACAAGGAAGAGTAGTATCGGTTCTTGTGATATAAGTTGCTCCTGAATGTTACTGCTCTATCATTTGGGAAGGTGTGGGGTGACCATTTAGGATTCTTGTCTGGGAAATCTTGCCTGCTGCTCCCTTGAAGGGAGCAGCAGGAGCCCCAGAAGGAAGCCTGATCATTCATTTGATCTTTACCGGACACCTGCAGTGGCTCTTCACCACCCAGACTTGCACCACTCTGCTCTCAGAATGTCATGTGGGGGCCAGCCTTTGAGCCTAGGCTCTGCTGAAAACCAGTTCTTCAACTTCAGGTAGAGGCTCAGTTTCCCTGTACATATAAACAGCAGGTAATTTCTCTCCGAGTCCCCTTTCAGGAGCACCAAACCAGTAGGATTTTAAGGGCTTCTAGCCATTTCCCTAGCTTATCCTTTATCCCTGTGAACGGCAGGAGCTGGGGAGGGGAACGGGAGACAAGCTCTCCTTTATTCTGGCTTACTCATCTGTGCTGACAGCTACTCATTCAAAGGGCTTGGCTGAGATCACCAGGCAACCCTTGCAGCTCGAGGAGAAGAGGCCAAGGGACTCCGTTGTCTCCCAGGATGTTAGGGATGGATAGGGGGCTTCTGAGAGGATGATGGCTTGAGCAGGGTTAAAGCCAATATAAACTTCTCTTTGGATCCCAGCACCCACTGCTGACCAGAAGGAGCAATATGGATGCTGTATCTGCCATGATTTGTGACTTTTGTCAAATGATGACTTTTGACTCTACCTGCACAGTCATTCAGCACTAGAAATTACCCCAGGGAGGCAGGGAAAGAAACAAAAAGCTTTAGAGAGGGGTTGGCAAGGGGAAGAGTTTTGGGGAATAGACATTGGCCAAATTCTAGCATCTTACAAAGAAGCCACCCTGGGCATAAGGCTGAATAGCATTGGGGGGTCTGAAGGTTTTGCTCATACTAAGTCAAAACTTTTCTCTAGGGGACCTGTCACCTCCAGATGGGAGAGACCACAGAAGTATTAGGAATGTGAGTGAACTCTTGTCTGACGCCTCTAAAGGGAGGACCGTGTGCTTATGTGTGCTCAGAGAGGGATGCCTGAGCTGCACGGCAGGGCCCCAGAAGTACACAAGGTGGTATGATGGGGGAAGATCTCTGCTTAGTGTAAGGGTCTGGACTTGAACCTTGGCTTTTCCATGAACTCCGGACAGATCCCAACCCTGTGAGCCACTTTGTTCATTAACGCACAGGGATAAGGTACGTACCACATAGGAATGGCATATGATTAGTTGATACAGGCACACATACCCAGCACAGTGCTTGACATATAGAAGATGATTTAAATGACAGCTATGTGCAGAGGTGGTTATATTAATGACAGCAGAGGGAGGCATATGGGAGGAGAGGAGGAGGAGGATGTGGAGCTCTAGGAACACGGGTAGGATATGGGAAAGCACTAAGGGCAGAGGAAGGGTCATAGGTCATGGACATTTCACCCCCACTAAGCAGCCACAGGCTAGGTTAGGTGAACAAGATGTATCCAACACCTTTGGTGTAGATGTGGGGAGGCTGAGTGAAGGAGAGGTTGACCAGATGTTCTCTGGAGAGTCATCTGAAGTCTATCAGGACCCCCTTTCCTGGAGCCAAGAATTTAAGAACCTTTGCCCTGCCCCTGGAGTAAGGGATCCATTCAGGAGGAAATACATAGAAACTGCTTGATAGGCACCAGGAAAAATAGTTCTGTGAACAAAATACGTGCTACACAAGCTCGAATACCAGAGTTTAGGTCCCCAGCACCCACATAAATTCTGGGCGGGAGCAGTGGCACACCTGTAAGCCCTTCTCTTGGCAAGTGAAGGCAAGAGTATTCCCAGAGCAAGATTCCTACTTAGACTAACTGAATTATGAGCGCTTGGGTAAAGTCCTTGCCTCAATGTATGTGGTGGAGAGAGACAGAGGAGACAATAAAGTCAACCTCTGGGCTCCATAACCCATGTACATAAAACACACACACACACACACACACACACACACACACACACACACACACACACACACACACCACACCCACACCATATATAGTCCAAAATCAAAAGGGAAAGAAAGTGCTGGATTCTTGACAGTTGTGGCTCCAGGCTGACACTGTGTGAGTTAATGAGACTCAGTTAGATGTGTCTGAATGTGTCAGTCCTCCCTGTTCCGTCCTCTGCCCCAGTTCCCCAAGTTCTTTCCTTGAACTGACCAAGCAGGGAGAGAACTACAGGCCAGGGGCGGGTACTCTCACAAATCAGACCACTCCCCAAGCTGTCTGACAGCAAGGACTTGATGGAATGGGGTGAGGCAGGTGCCACGGGAGAAAATGCTGCCCATCTTCTATGGTGTCATGCGGGTGTCTAGACCCCAGAGCTCCTCCTAGGCTGAGAATGGAAACAGCTCTGGCTTGGCTGGGTATCCCGGAAGTAAAAGGATGTTGGCCTGAAAATCCTTGTAGATTTCCTCCCGGGGGGGGGGGGGTGGGGGTGGTTCAAGAGAAGAATGTCCCCAGTCCTCTCTACTCCAGGCGAGCCCAAGACCCAGACAGTACTGTCTGTGTGGCAACTGCTCTCTTTAACAGAACATAGACCAGTGTCTGACAGATCTGCCTGTGTGGCTACTCTTCCCTCTTTAACAGAACATAGACCAGCGTTTGGTTTTTTCTTCGTGTTTTGTCTTAATAGTTTTTAGTTATAAAATAAAACATTGTAGCAATCAAGGTTGTCGAAAGTACAAGAAGTTAGGACAATCAATAAACAAATAGCTGTCAGCCATGTCACTCCATAATTTGCCTTTCCCCCGGTTTCTGAAAGACTGAAGCTGGTCCACTTTGACTCTTGCAGCCCCACAGCGTGCTGCTCAGTCCCCCTCCGTGTCACCAATGGCAGCCCAGTTCTCGCTGCCACCTCCTTTTCGTACCACTACACTAGTCTGTTGAGTTAATTCGGGTTTTACTGGAGGTGACGGGATGCACGAGGAGACAGCCTTATGAAAGCTTACCCACCATCACACAATCAGGAGTGAATCGCTAGACCTTTACTTTTGGGGCAGGCTCCTTCTGCCTTCCACGGTGGTCACCCTTTCCCTCATTTTCACGTCAGCCTCCCCCTGCTCCTGTCCTTACACGGGCAGAGTAATTTGGCTGTATTCTGTCCACTTGAATTTACCCAGTACCCACCTCCAAGCTTCCCCGAGCTCATCTGAGGCAGCTGTTAAAGTTAATCCTCCACGGGTGGGGTGGGGTGGATAGTTTCTTGCTTGGGCGAGCGGGGGTGGGGGGTTGGGCACTGTTTATTTTTAAGCCATTCAGTGTGCACATGTTTGTACCCTCCATTTTTCCATCGGTATTTTCCACTGAGAATAGCTTGGTGCCATTAAATGTTATTATCCTGTACGGTGTTCCAGTTGCACTAGCGTGCCATTGTTCATTCAGCGACTAGTCGGTGTTTTGGTTATTTGAACAACCTGCTCCGATACCTCGCTGCCAGAGAGGGTGTGCAAGGCTCTGCCTGTTAACCCACCCCAAGCATCCGATAACATGATGGAGGGCTAGGAGGAGAGTCGATGGGGGCAGAAGAGATGTTGCTGGGGCTACAAGGATGGCAGGAAGGTGGTCAGAACAGGAAGGTTTGGTTTGCTGTTATTGCTGTTGTTGTTGTTGTTTCGTCTGTCTCAGTTACTGTTCTATGGCTGTAAGGAGACACAACCAAGGAAGCTCTTATAAAGGACAATATTTAATCAGGGCTCTCTTACAGGGTCAGAAGATTAGTCCTTTATTCTCATGGTGGGAAGCCTGGCTGTATACACGCAGACATGGTGCTGGAGCTGAGAACTTTACATCCCGATCTGAAGGCAGCAGGCGCAGAGCAAAAGCTTCTCCTTTGTCCTTTCTGAAGGCTGCCTCGGGAAGGTGGGCGGGTCTTCTGGCAGGTGATATGCGCCCCCAGGAGACATCCTCATCCAAACCGTCACGTCACCATATCCAAAGAGAGCAGGATGAGACTTTGACTTCTGGTTTCTCCCCATCCCCAGCTCAGGGCCAGACTGAGATAAGTTCTCAGACAGAGCAGACAAGGGAGAGACGGTGGGACGTGGGTTTATCCCGAGTACTTTGGGTGACCGTACCTGTCATTATGTAGCAAATGGCCAAACTGACATCCCCGAGCCCCTGCTTCCGGCAGAGGAGTGGGTATTAATAAAGACTCAGCACACGAGACTCTGTCATCCTTTGTCCCGCCACTGCTTTCTGGGTCACATCAAGATCAAGAGTGAGTTTGGGGGACCACAGTTGTGATAACTTGAAAGGGAGCTGCCATCACAGCCTGGTAGGGCCTTCCTTCTTGGAAGTGGCAGGAGACATGTACCAAAGGCTGAACCGACCTCAATGGTACAGCTCTCTTCAGTGGGTTCAAACACCCCATAAGTGACTGTTAAGATATGCCTTCAGCTTAGGGTGCTAAACTGCCTTTCCACCTTGGTTCCTTCGCCTGCTCTTCAATGGCTGCTCATCCTTCTCCACATCTTTGGGGGGGGGATGGATTCAGACCCCTACCAGAAGGCAAAAATCTACAGATCCTCAAGTCCCTTATACAATGTGGCGTCATATTTGCCTGTGACCTCCGTACATCCTCCTGTGTTCTTGACATCATCTCGAGATTACTCACATGACCTAAAAAGGCATTTGCTATTCGGGGACAGCTGTCATAAACACTGTCTTAGCGGAAGACAAGAAAAAGTCTTTTCAATACAGATGCAGCTTTTTCTCCTTTTTCCCCCCAAATATGTTTGACTGACAGTTGGCTGGATCTGCGTACACATGCAGAACTGCAATGTGACGGGATCGCTTGCCAGAGTGGATATGAATAAAAACTTGAGGAAAACAGTGTCTTTTGAGTGCTTTCCCATGAATCCCCAGTACAAAGCACGGAGAGCGAGTCCATATTAGACAGCTTTACCAAGGGCATCTGCCTGGGATCCACAGTGATGGTATCCCGAAGCGCCCCAGCACTGGGACATCCAGCTGGAGGCCTCAGAGATAGGAAGATGGCAGGTTGGCGATGGTCAAAGGGGTATCCCAAAGAGAGCAGCCCAGAAGCAAGGAAAATGAAGGAAACGCTTGGCAGGATTTATATCGACTCTAGTGGGAGCCCATGGCTGTCAGCAAAAGTAGGAGGTCCAACAGTTGTGGTGATGGAATAAAAATTTACCCCCTCGAGATAAGTCTGCCAAGTGCATCCTGACTGTGGGAGTGGCAGGTGAGTGGGAGATTCCTCTGTCTGCTTGTCAGGAAGGGAACATATTTCTGAGAACAAAGGCACAGTTACTTGGAGGGTACTGGTTCCCATCTGGCCATCCTCCTGCTCACCATTTCCCACTCTCTAATCTTGGAAGAAGCCTTTGGAGACTAGCATCGCCAGGTCCCACTCCTGCGGGTGTGACTCGGGAGTAAGCTATCCCAACCGTTTCCCTACTAATTGAGCAAAGGGCTTAGAAAGCCACTTAGGGGAGCTAGAGGCAGTTGACAGCTGCTGGGAGAGAAAGTGTCACCTTTCTTTAGGCATGTGGCCACTGCCAGGTTGTCTGTGTCCCAGTTGATGACCTCCACTTGGACATATGGGTATCACTAATGGGGCTCAGTGGGTTAAATTATTTTTAATTATAGAGGACACGAAGTTGGGAGGTAGACGTAGGACTGAGGGGTGGCTGTGATCAAGACACATTGTACACATGCATGAATTTTTCATGGAATAAATAAAAATCCTTGAGTTCTTGATTCCCAGAGCTCCAGCTTCTGGAGGCAGAACCAATAATGCCTGGAAGGTTCTACTATTACTAAGCAAGACCACCATGACAGGCGCTGGGTGAGGAATTTAAAATGCTTTAGAGATGCTTGTCTGGAAGAACAAAAGAGACAAATATCGTAAACACCTGAAGACCTGGGTGTCTTCTGACTTAGTATGTCACTACATGAAGTACATTGTTAGGAACTAAAAGGATCCACTTGATGACCACAGCTGTAGTCATAATTTCATTGGAAAGAGATTCCCCCAGCACATATCATACAAGCCTTATCAACAGGCAAGAGTATAATTGATAGAGTTTTTAAAAAGTCATACTTTCTCAGTGAGCTATTAATAGAAATGAAGGAGGAAGGGTACTTGATCATCTACAAGAAACTAAAACTCACTTTACACTTAGCAGCAAGTGACTGAAGGGATGTGCTCCCTTATGGCCTAGAAATTGAACTCTTGGGTGTTTGTTCATGAGAAATAAAGGAAGAATAACTATTCTTATCAGCTTTGCCCGTAATAACTCATAATTCATAAACCCTATGATGGCAAAACCACTCTGTACCTTAACTTTAATAGAGGATGAATAGATCAGGTGTCTCACTAGATAAATGATTAACAGTAGCACACCCACACCATACAATGCTATTCACAAATGAGACAGAGTGAACTGTTGATACACGTGACAGCTTGGATCTCAAGGGAATGATGTTGGCTAGAAAATTATTCTAAAACATTTCATACCATATTGTTCCCTCTCTTGTTCCCCTTCTCTTTCTGCTGTTTAGCTCGTTTGTTTTATAGAGAGGATTTCTCTTATTAGCCTGGGCTGCCTTTGAACTCACTGTGTTTACTGTGAACCCAGTCCTCCCCCCACTAAATCCTGACGTCTAGGGCTATGACATGCACCACCCTGCTGAGCCCATATAACAATTTTGAAACAGCAACATTTAAATCACGGATGATGGACTGACAGCTAGCTGCTGGGGACAGCGGGCAGGAGAAAGGTGGATGTATTTATAAAATATGACCATGGGAAGGCCTGGAATGCAATCTGATGGTGGCCTAAGCTGTAACCCTGATTCCAGTACTTCACTTGGTGGCCTGCGGCAAGGGGCTCAACCTCCTCATCTGAAATGTGGACAAAGTACTAGACCGTGCCTTGGAGGCAATTGTCAAGAGTAACTCCGGTTAGTGCTTAGAAACAGGTCTGGCTGTGTTTGCACTCACTCCAGATTCCCCACACTGGTGCTGATTGACTCCTGAGAGGTGCCTGGGTACTGCCCGCTGCTGCACAGCTGGATTCTTCTGACCTCACCATGCAGCACCTTGTCCTGCCCTGTCTCTATCCCTCTGTCCAGGGTCCCTCATTCCAGCAAGAAATCTCAAGTCACCTAGAGAAATAGTCAGGATGTCATGATTTCAGTCTGTCTGAGAACAAGTGTTTGTCTCTACATGCAAATGGCCCAGCTCTAGACTTGACCGTCTGACGTCTCTGCCCTTTTGGCTAGCCCTGGTGTACCTAATGACTGTCCTGGGATTAACACTTGCATGATTCTTTAGAAACACTGGAGAGATGGTTCAGCACTTCCTGATCTTCCAGAGAACTCAAGTTTAGTTTCTTACACCCATGCAGTGGATTGCAGCTGCTTGCAGTTCCAGGTCCAAGTGATGCAATGACCTTTTCTGACCTCCACAGGTACCTGCCCACATATGGCATGCACACATAGATAATAAATCTTTTTTTAAAAGAGAAAAGAAACACAGATTTGTAATCTGTTCTTCAGGAGGCTAAGGCAGAAGGGGATGACAGGTCCAAGGCAAGCCTGGGTAATTTAGTGAGAGTCCATCTGAAAATAAAGATTTTAAAAATGAGAACATGGGGTTGGGGATTTAGCTCAGTGGTAGAGCGCTTGCCTAGCAAACGCAAGGCCCTGCGCTCGGTCCCCAGCTCCGAAAAAAAAAAAAAAAAAAAAATGAGAACAATGTTGGCCTGGATGAAGGGAGGAAACACTTGTTCACTGCTGGTGGGAGTGCAAACCGGTGCAGCCACTATGGACATCAGTATTGAAGGTTCCACAAAAAGGCTAGGAATAGATCTAACACAGGATCTAGCTATACACTGTTTCTTATATACCCAAGGGACATAAATATCCATATATATGTATATGTGTGTGTGTGTGTGTGTGTATATACACATACATATATACACACACATATATATGTATGTGTATATATATATTATATCCTACTATAGACATACTCATCCACAATCACTGCTTTATTCACAACAGCCAGAAAATGGAAATAGAATGTCTATCCACTGGTGAGTGGACAATGAAGATGTGGTACATTTACACAATGGAAAATTATTCAACTATTAAGAAAAACACAATTATGAAATTCACAGGTAAATGGATGGAACTGGACACAATTGTTCTGAGTGAGGTAACCCAGACCCAGAAAGGCAAAGGTTGCATGTTTTCTCTCATTGTGAATGCTAGCTTTGAATCTTCAGGGGTGTGTGCGTGCGTGTGTGTGTGTGTGTGTGTGTGTGTGTGTGTGTGTGTGTGTGTTGGAAACCTATAGAGGTCAGGAAATTAGTATAGAGACATGGAGAGAATATTCAAAAGAAAGGAGATAGACTATTGTGCTATAAAGGGTTAAAGAGAAATAACAGAACAGAATGGATTAAGATGCCTTAAGGGAAGGAGTGGGGAGGAGTAAATAACACCAAAGACCTTAAGAAAAAGCCATTTGGAAACCTATGCCTGGAGATTCTTCCTAAGATATATACATACACATATATGATATATGATATGATAAGATACATACAAACTCATATATGAAATGTTTACGTAGAGCTATAATGGGACAACACTTTCCCTTCTACCACAGGCTAACAGACAAAAATCCCACTCCAGGAATGGAGTTACCTCTTTTTAAGTTGTTGACCAGTGAGTTACCATGTACTCTTGAAATATTAGGCTATTGTGGCCCGTCTTTAGCTGCATTGTGGATTCTTCTTTCTTCCCCCTTTCTCCACTCTTTTTCCATTTCCACCCTTTCAACTCCTAGATTGGAGAGGGGACAGGAGGTGACATTCTCATTAGACTACTTCCTACTGATTAAGGTGTTGAGTTTCTTGAGGCAACTTTGACCTCAGTCAGCAGGATATCTAATTTCTTCATCTTTCTTCTTTGTACACCATTACTTAAACCATGACCAACAGCAACCAACATCAAATAACCAACAACAACCAGCAACCAACAACCAGCAACCAGCATGCACCTCTTAGAGCCCTAGATTTTATATTCCCCCAGAAAAGTCCTCAGAATTGCCAGTTTCACAGAATCTCAGAAACTATCTGCCACTGGCAAAATTACACCCCTGCTAGAGCACCAGGTAGATCATGGTCAGCTGTTGTGGGCTGTCCGAAGGAGCCCCATATCCAACACCTGAGTTTAAAGTGGAAACTTATTTTAGAATATTTCTGTGTTCTTCAAAGAAACGAAACCTCCAAAATTGTCGCTACAGGCTATTGTCATAGCTCTTGGTTACCATGCTCCAGAATTTGGCACTAAGACCTTGATACTGACCACGCCAGTGCTTTGAAGTATAGAACATGGAGAAATCAATCTGGTAACTCACCTGCAAAATTCATGCCTACCGGCTAGTTTTTATGGTTCTGGAAGGGGTTATGCACACTACCAGAAGGGTAATCAGCAGTCTCACCCCAATGTAAACCTGAAAGCCTGGCAGGATACACTCGTTGCAAGGATGCCGTGGGAGTAACCGGGCATCTTCTGATTTGACTAAAAGCCTGCTCCACAAGATGGAACCCATTCCTAGCACTTTTGTCTGGGTCGAGAATCCGTGACTAAACATGTCATAGGCCCTAGGGGAGAATCTACCACTGTTCTTCTGCTAAATGGACATAGTATCGAGGCAGCTCCTGATAATTTATCATAAACCGGTGCGCACAGCTGCACCTCTCAACTCTCAACAGAGGAGTTTATGTGGTAGACAGTGAGGTGCCGAGACCTCAACTGGTCGAGCTGCAGAGAATGAAGACCTGAGGAATACTCAGCCCTGAGTGGAACATCTATATCCTCGCCTCCCACGGCTCCTGGGTCATCGTGGGAGAGGGGATCAGAAAGATTTTTGTAAAAAGCAGAGGTGGTGGCCAACTATAAGGAAATAGCATTTTCCAGACACAGCAGGGCAGCGACACAGGAGCTGTGCAAACTCAAGCCAGACAAAACCCCAGCATGGAGAGAGGAGCTGGGCTATAAAGTCTCACCCCTAACTGAGAAGCTATTAGGAGATGACAGCTGCTGGGAGAGGGAGAATCAGTTCTCTTTAAGGGTGTGGCCCCTAGTAGACACTACGTGGGAGTGGATGGTCACACAATCTAGAGTATACGGGCAGCTCAAGTTGAACTTGATAGATTGGAAAAGACGCAAAGGTGGGTGAGTGGGGAAGTGGGTACAGCTATGCGATGAGTTTGGGGGATGGGGTGAATATTAATAAAATACATTGTATGAACAGCTCAAAAAACTAATAATAGATCAGAAAAATAAATAAACGAGAGGAGGGCAGTCAGAAGTAAAGTGCTTTCTTAGCATGGCTGAGGTTCAGTTCACAGTAATGTAAAAATCAACGTCAAAAGAGAAGCACTGGGAGAGGGGAGAAGGGGATAACATTTGAAATGTAAATACATAAAACATCCAAGAAAAATAAAATTTAAAAAGATTTCTAGCTCTCAAGTGCTAGAATATCGGGGTACACAGGCCCTATAGTCCTCGGGGTCCTGTGTATGGTACAGAGACCCCATATTAGATAAACCTCTATGAGTTATTTTAGGAGAAACACTCTCAAGACTGGGTTTTTCTAGATTTCAGAGCTAGCACTGGAATGACATTTTCCCACAAGCCTACAAGGAAAACCAGCTACCAACCACAGCTAACCTCTGTATTTACCATTTTTCAACCCTAAGAGGCTGAGAGACGAGGTGTTGTCACCCAGAGTACAGGGCAAATTATTATGCTGGGGTCACCTTCTAAACTGAGCAGGCAACCTAGCTTCTGCTAAAATGTTTCCTCCGCCTTCATAGGCTCTCCCAGTGCTGTACAGCACGAGCGACAACCCATTCAGATTCATTTTTTGTTGCTAAGCCTTTAGGTTCCTTGCTCTTGTGTCCTGTGACTTGCGGCTGTTGCTTACACCAGCCCAAGGCTGTCATGGAGCTGGGACTTGCAATCCGTTAAGACAGGGAAAGGGCTGAGGGCAGGCAGAGCCCAGCCTGAGGTTTTGTCATGTAAATGGTGGAGGTTGCCCCAGGCTCATCTAAAAGAGAGAAAATAGACCCGGAACTTTCTATCCCCTTCCCCATCTTCTCTTCCTGGCTTCACAGCATCTTTTTAAATTACATTCTGTATTTACCAAACCCGATGAGGAAAATACACCACTGGGAGGAAGATTGGCAAGGAAGGCAGAGTTGGGTCAAGTCTAGATTTGGGGAGTGGCTGGAACAGGTGGGACTCCGTACATAGCAGACAATGAAACAAAACAAGAAACCAAAAAACGTGTAAATGCAGAAGAGAAAACCAGCACTTTTGTGGAAAGGTGAAGCCGGGTCTTGCAACTTATTCTCAAGAATGCACTGTTGTAACCCCATAAGAACAACAATGCCAAGTCCCAGATCTCCCAGGGACTAAACCACTACAAGACTATATAAATGGACTGACCAATGGCTCCAACTGCATATGTAGAAGAGGATGGCCTTGTTGAGCATCAATGGAAGGAGAAGCCCTTGGTTCTTCCAAGGTTGGATCCCCAGTGTAGGGGAATGTCGGGGGGTGGGAAGGCAGTGGATCAGGTGGGGAGCACCCTTATAGAAGAATGGGAAGGGGTGGGATGGGAGCTTATGTCCGTGAAACTGGAAAAGAGAATAACATTTGAAATGTAAATTTAAAAAATCCAATAAAAAATGTACTGCTGTAACTGTGTGTTGGGGGACTCAGGATAGAAGTTTCTGTAATCCATGTGCACATTGCTGGGTAGACAATATTTGTAAGAGGCTTCCTTAAGAAGCAGTATTAGTGAGAATGGGTTGGTTCCAGTACTACATAAAACACACACACACACACACACACACACACACACACACACACACACACATATATTCAGCTGACATCACTTTATATATAGTGCTCTGAGGTGTTATTAACCCACTGAACACAGAAGGGAGGACCGGGATGATTTGGACAAACTTGCCCAAGGCCCTGCTAGGAAGTAGCAGAGCTCAGATTCCAGCCTAGGATGGTATCTCCAGACCTGGGACAGATACGCAGCCTAGGTGCCCCAGAGTGGTTGTCATCTAGCTCAGTCATTAAATATTCCGAACGTCACCTCTGTCCGGATCCTTCACTCTTTCCGCTGTACTACTGTGCCAATGTTCCTTGAAATACATTGAAGAACGTGTCAAATGATTCAATGAATTGGATACTTCCCTCCCCCAAGCATGTAATAGCTGCTCCCGGGCCTCCTCATGGGAAGATAGCGTTGCTTCTCTAGGGCTATAATAAATTACCTCGCCTTGGAGGCCTTAGAGTCAAGAAAACAGCGCCACAGTACTCTGGAGGCCGAGAGTCTGCGGTCAAGAGGACAGCAGGGACAGTCCATCCTGAAGGTTGAGAAATAAACGTTTATCTTAATACCGGATAGCCTCGGGGATCACTGTGTCTCTTCCTGTGGTCTCTCTCCATTTATGTCTCTGTTCATCCATGCTTCCCCCTTTTAGAGACATTGGATTAAGGCCTACTTCAACGCATCCTCTTTAAAAAAACTACAATTACATCGTTCCACCTTCCTCTTCCCTCCAACTCCTCCCATGCCCTCTCTCAAATACATGGCTTCTTTTTCTTTAATTACTATTTTTATGCATGTGTGTGTGAGTAAATATATAGGCACGACCTGCTGGTTTTGTTCAGTGTCACCTGCATGTATATGTTTTTAAAGGCTCGCTACTTAACAGTGGATAACCAATTAGGGGGCTCACCCCTGGGCATGACTAGTTAATTCTTCCTCTTTCAGAGTTCTTAATTGGTTGTCACTCTTTATTGAGGGGTGGACCCTTGAGGGTTCCCTCATCCATGCTGGGATGTTAACTGGTGTTGGAATTGTTCAGGTCTTGTGCATGCATGCAGCCATACTGTTGAGATTTCAGGACCGAAGCTTCTCCATTAGAGCTGTAAGGGCCATGTTCCCAGCACACTTCCTGGTCCTCCAGTTCTTAACAATCTTTCAGCAATTTCTTCCTTGATTGTTCCCTGAGCCTTGGGGGGTAGGGATTGTGTTGTAGATCTATCAGTTGAGGCTGGGTTCTACATGGTCAGTGGTTCTCTGCATTCTGACCAGTTATGGCTTTCTGTAATGGTCTCCAATGACCTTCTCTTGATTAAATCAGCACAGGGGTTTTGTGTGGTTTTTGTTTTGCTTTGGTTTTTTTCTGGTTTTGGATTTTAATCTCTAAATAAGATCACATTCGCTGAGGGTTAGGACGCTTACATGTGTTTTGGGAAGACAGACAACTCAGTACCGTGAAGCAGCTGTGTAGAGTGGGCTCCTTCTCCTGCCCAACCCCAGGTGGCTCCTTCCTTCCCATCCAGTTCCTGCTTCCCTTCTGTTCGCCCGGTAAGAGCACACTAGTGAGTCAGCGGTAAGAAGAAGTCAGTGACTGCATGAACTTGTTCTTCCTCTGCTTTGGGTTCTCTTCATCTCGTGCCAGTTGGTGGCATCTTGCCCAGGCAGTCGCTATGCCCTGGATGCACCAGAAAAAAACAGCAACAGAACAGGTGCCAGGATGAGAGAAGATCCTGTCACTGGCTCTGTAGCCTGAGGCCTCAGTGTGGTTGCTCTGGGGAATATCATGCTTTCTGTGTTCATGGGTGTGCTTGAAGCTCCGGAGTCACCAATTCTCCAATTTTTATGAACATAGATGTCTTTGTGGAGCTGAAATAGCCTGCCAACCCTTTTCGTAAAATCGTATCCCAACCACCAAGTAGGCAGTCCCAAAGGAATTTGTGATTGGAGTGGTTGGAAATGTACAGACGTCACCCAGTAAATCACACACACCAGCTACTGCCACCACCACCCTTCTGGTTCTTCTGAACCACGAATGAAGTGTGTCTTGATTCCTCCAGTCTCTGTTGCCTAAGCAACTCCAGACGTGTTCATTCAGACTTCTCAGAAAACTTCGAAATCAGAAAACTAATGACGCGTTTTCAAGGAGGCTCTTAGGAGGTGGTTGTTGCAGAGCCTGGGCCCAGCATCACGTGTCCGGTATGGACATATCTCCCAGCATGCAACTCTTGCTGCCAAATAGCTACCTCTTCACAGGCCGGATTGAGCTCACCGTGCTGTCCCCAGGATGCAGCTTTGTCTCCGGTGAGTCCCGAGACTATAGGTCAATAGTAGATTGCCTGCCTAACATGTGCAAGGCCCTGGTTTGACTCTTAATACATTAAGAATGAAAAAGGAAGAAAGAGAGAGGGAGAGAGGGGGAGAGAGAGGGAGGGAGGGAGGAGGAAGGAAGGAAGGAAGGAGGAAGGAAGGAAGGAGGACGGACAGACAGATGACTTATCTTCTTGATTTAATGCTTAGTTTAAAAATGTCACTTCAAGAAAGAACCTTCCTGAAGGCCTTGCCTTGGAAGATCACCTCCAACTCTCATCCAGTCTACACACACACACACACACACACACACACACACACACACACACACGAGATATATATATATATACATACATACATACATACATACATACATACATACATACATACATACATAGAGAGGGAGGGAGGGAGGAGAGAGAGAGAGAAGGGGAGGAGAGAAGAATGCACTCACTCAGGGTGGAACTGTTACGTCATCTCACCTCTTGACCATTGTCTTCTCATACTGTCCATATCCCTCTAAAGAAGATGCCTCACTCAGCAGGAAAGATGGGATTCCTCCTAACAAGGAAGCAGAAAAACAACTGTATTCTTCCATAAAGAGGCCAGCAGTGTTTTCAGAGGCTGCTGGATCTAAAAGGACAGTAGAAGCTACTACATATTAGTAGATTTTAGGCCCCCGGTTTAGCAGATAGAGAGCCAAGGCCTGATGAAGGGAAAATGATGTTTGTAATGTTGGTTAGAGGCAAAGAGGGGAGCAAAGTCTCACCTTCTGACTCCCACTCTAGGGAATATTGGTCTGTGCCCCGCGGCACAACTCAACGTCAATTCAAACGGAGAGCAGATTGCAACAGAGTGAAATGATGCTTCGTCCTCAGCAGTGAGTCTAAAGTACCAAGAAAATGTGGACGAAGGGCTCAGACTCGAAGAGGAACAGGAAGATACACCAGGGTTCCCCTGTGCTAGTTAGCTCCGCCCACCGGATGTCACACACGTCTGCCTGTCCAGTTCCACTTTGGTTGAATATCCTGAAAACCCACACTTACTCCAAAAGGAAAAGGGAGGTCTGGGTGTCTTGCTTTCTTGCTTTTCCAGCTTCATTTTTCTTTCAGGATCCCCAATGGGCTCTCCCCTCCGACCTGATGTGGTTTCTTGGGGTCCCTCAGACAATCCCTGCAAATGTCTACATGGGTGTTCCCTCTCAACATGTGCCTGTCTCTCCCTCCTCTCATCTCTCTCCCACCCTGCCTAGAAAACCTTTCTTAGTTTCCCTTAGACCAGTCATTTTCAAACAGGAGTGGTTTTACCTCTCCAGGGGATATTTAGCAACATCTGGGTGGGTGGGGGAGGGGATATTTGTCAATCGTCACAAATAGTGTTTGATGAAGTGATGCTAACCGTCCCACGATGCACTTCTTCCTGTAACAAAAAAGTGTCCTGGCCCCCAGTGTTCATATGGTAAGGTTAGAAACTACCAATATTTCCCTTTTATCTTAAACGTCGCTCTTTCGGGAAGACATCCCCTGGTGCTTTAGGTTGAATGCAGGCCCCTCCCCTAGTCCAGTAGTGTTTCCACTCTGCCCCTTCCCTTACAATGTAACACTCGATTTCTCAGCAGTCTCTCAACCCAGGGGATAGGCTAGGGGTGTCCATAATTTGACACTGTAATATGACATCCACTAATGGGTTGGGTGACAGCCATAGCTAGCCAGGGATACATATGGCCTGTGGCTACAGGTTAAAAACACATGGGGCAAGGAGTACATTGTGCCATTTTCCCACCCAGTGTCTGTGTTCCACGAAGCACACTTTCACCCGTGCTCTTGTACACAGTACTTGCAAGGTGCTCTTTCTTCCCAGGAGTGGCCTGGGTTTCTGAGAGCCTCAAATGCAGACTCCAGTATGCTGGCACACTCTGGGAGTCTGGCAGGAATGGCCTGATAGCCCAGTTCTGCACCCCTCTAGTTCAGCGACCTTCAGCAAGTTGCTTAATTTCTCCAAACTCAATTTTATCATTTATGAAGGAGTATAAAAATAGAACCTGAGGGGTTGGGGACCTAGCTCAGTGGTAGAGCGCTTGCCTAGGAAGCGCAAGGCCCTGGGTTCGGTCCCCAGCTCCGAAAAAAAAAAGAAAAAAAAAAACAAAAACAAAATAGAACCTGTTCCACAGAGTTGTGGAGGTTTAAAGACATAGAGTATCTGATGTGCTGAGCCTGGCTCTGACAAGCAAGTGAGGGACATGTTACTGTAAGGGGCTGGGAGCTGGGGAGCTGTGTAAGAGTGCATGCTGTATGATCATGGGGACCTGAGTTCAGATCTCAGGACCCACATGAAAGCCAGATGTGGTCGTAGGCATGTCTGTAGCCATGGCTCATACGAGGATGTGAAAAAGACAAGAAGTTTGCTGGTGTTGGCCACCAGCCCAGGTCCGGGTTCAGTGAGGAAGCCTGTATCAAGGGAATAAAATGGAAAATGCTAGAACAAATACCCTACAACCTCTTCTGGCCTCTGCACACATATATACAGTGCTTCTTTGTGCACACTCATGTGTCCATATGCCACACTTTCTTTTCTTTTCTTATTGGTTATTTTATTTATTTACATTTCAAATGATATCCCCCTTCCCAGTTTTCCCTCCACAAACCCCCCTATCCCATGCTCCTCCCCCTGCTTCTATAAGGGTGTTCCCACACCCACCCATCCACTCCCACCTCACCATCCTGGCATTCCCCTCTGCTGGGCATTGAGCCCCCACAGGACCAAGGGCCTCCCCTCCCATTGATGCCAGACAAGGCATCCTCTGCTACATAAGCACCTGGAGCCAGGGGTCCCTCCATGTGTACACTTTGGTTGGTGGTTTAGTCCCTGGGAGCTCTGGGGGGTCTGGTTCATTGATATTGTTGTTCTTCCTATGGGGTTGCAGCTCCTTCAGTCCTTTCTCTAACTCCTTCACTGGGGACCCCATTCTCAGTTCAATGGTTGGTTGCGAGCATCTGCATCTGTATTTGTCAGGCTCTGGCAGAGCCTCTCAGGAGACAACTATCACCACACTTCCTTCACACACACACACACACACACACACACACACACACACACACACACACACACACACACACACCTTGGGAGCAGCCTGTCTCCTTATCTTAAGTTCCTCCACACTCAAAGATGCTTACAAATGTTTTGTCTTACTATAGATTGGTCACACGTACCTAGAGAATTCCCCTTCCAAAAGATAGAGGTGCTGCTGTGTCACCTGCAGGTAGAGCTCAGGTCACTTACAGCCTCTCACCCTCTCCACCTGCATCTTCTTTCAAACCCTGGCCTGGCACCTAGCTTCTTATCTGGGTTCCACCTCTCAAGTTCCACCTTCTGCTTCAGCCTTACTCTGGAAGGCTGCCCAAGTCTCGGCCTCCCTGGGTGCTGCCTCCAGTGTGAGCAGGGGTTCCACGCCCTGTTACTAACAAGCTAGGCCTTGCCTCCTATCAAGTCTGAACCCTGGTCCATAGCCAAGTGCCCCAGTTCCCATAGGATTCCCTACAAGGGATTTAGAAATGTTTTTATGAGCTGAGGGCCAAATAGGTCACTGTACTTGCCTTTTTCTATTATGGGGTGGAAGAAGGTGGGGCTTTCCAATTTCCAGCCTCTTCCTTTCTCCGATGCTTTAGACATCCAATAACTACTTTGAAAGAAGCAGCGGCCTGTTTCCTAGACTGTCCAGGTCAATAAACAGAAGTGTCTAAAGTTTAGAGGTGGAGAGTGAGACCAGAAATAGGTGCTGTGCCTGGTCAGAGAAGGCGTCACACAGGGCACAGGAAATCCTTCTGCCCTAAGAGCAGATGTAGGTCCCACAGAGGTAGGTAGCTGTCAATGGGATCACATCCAAGAACGGCTTTCAAAGCTCTCCCTGTGAGCAGATCCTGGAGCTGGGGAAGTTGGAGGAGTCCAGGACCCCACTGCTGAAGGTGGCTGGGCCGGGCCGGGTACGGGTAGAGCGGGGGTTGTGACATCAGCTCATGGAGAGGGTGTCTCTGGTACACCAACAGCTTGTTACTCCGGGTGAACAGCCAGAAAAACCTGGTGGGTTGGTTTCTTGATCTCTTTCACTTCCTGGTTCTCTTATCCTCAGGCTGAGGTTTTGTGGTTCACCTGTTAGTCTGCAAAAGGATGGGGTTTGCATTCAGAATGTGCAATGTGACGTTGGGGAAAGGGTGGACACAGTGGAATCAGAACTCTTAAAATTAAAGTCAGTCACTGGACGTCCATACACACCTCTCATGCACGCAGAAGGCAGAGGCGCGTAGAGCTCTGTTCATTTGAGGCCAGCCTAGTCTACATAGAGATTTCCAAGCCACTCAGGACTACACGGTGAGACCCTGTCTCAAAAAACTAATTAACTAATTAAGATTGCAAGTGTTGTGAAGACCCTTCTAATTTGAATACCAGAAAAGATTCACACGTCTGTCAGCATCCCCTCCAGTTCCCCATGGGCCTTGGGTGGCTTTGGGTGGCCACCGTCTCTGATTTGAAGGAAAAGACAGATGCCTTTCCCCTCTCCCCTCTCTGTAGCCTTTCCGGCGTGTACGATAAACCTCTCTGCTATTACGTACTAAATATGGTGGAAATGTCTCAGCAGACTCACAGTGAAGTGCCCGGGACCCAAGATTTCAACACCTTTCCAAGATGGTTCAGCTCCACTCCAGGAACACTTTCATCCTGCCCCTTCAAGGGAGGATTTTCACCCATTCTATACGAACTTATCTGACATGGCTAATTACAGAATGAGCACCTACCTGCCCCCCTTAGCTTCCTCTTGCGTGAACTCTCAGGGTTCCATATCATGAATGGGCTCTGTGTGAGCTGGTCACTAGTCCATCAGAAAGCTCCTATTCTAAAGAACCATGGAAACATGCAGGAGCAGAGAGAGACCAAGGCCTGCCTAGATGGAGGTCAGGGCCCGTGTCCCTGGTACAAGCTGAAAAGAGTCAGAATGAAGTTAATGATCACCGTTTGACCTTTCCTTGCTTGCCAAGCCACGTATTAAGTAAGTTTCTGGTCATTATTTTGTACCTCATAACACACAACCTGATAAGGCAGACTGTAGGCTTATCCTTGTCTCTTACACACTGTGCACTCTCATGAACACCCTTACATTCTTGAAGGCTCCACTATCCTTATCTGTAAAATGGAATGCTAATACTACCCACACCATAATATTCTGAGGATCACATCAGATAAATGCACAGAATGGTGAGAATGGCCTCCGGCATAAGGCAAGCAATCAACAGGTATTAGCTAGCCTTGTTGCCCTTGCCTTTGATAGCTTCTTTCTGGGGCTTCTGTAACAAAGCCCTACAATCTAGATGGCTTCCGTCATACAGATGTGTTATCATCTGACTCTGGAGGCTAGAAGTCCAAAATCATGGTGTTGGTGGTTGTTTCTTTTGGAGGCCTGAGATGGAAAGTTTGTTCCGTTTTCTGAAGTCCACTTCCTGGCCCAGCCAGATTCTCATCCCTACCCTCTGGGAGTATCAGGCATTCCTTGCTATAGGCACAGCCAGTTGCCTTCTGTCTGTGACACTTTTCTGTGTGCACAATTCCCCCTTCATAAGGACAGCAGTCACATCAGATTTGGGCCTACTCTAGTGACCTGCTTTTAATACAATTACCTCTAAGATCCTGTCTCTAAACAAGGTCACGTTCTCACGTACTGACAGCTGATAATACCCCGTGTATCTTTTAGATAATTTGATCCATGATACAAGTCTACGTACTGTGCTTAAAGTCGTGTGACTTGCTGGTGGTGAAACTGGACCTGTAACCAGTGACTTCTGGATGGCAGATTCCACGGCATAAACCCCAGAGGAGGCCTCAATTGTGCTCAATGTCCTCTGGGATGAACGAATGAGGCAGGGATGTTTAGCACTGGAACATGACGACATTGTCATCTACAGGGATGGGCCGGGCTGAACTTGTAAGATCCTGGCACCTATGTGGGCCATGGGCTAGCTGGCTGAAGGTATTGTAGCCTCTGGTTTTGTAATGGCATTTCCTCTTTATTTTTCCCTCTTCCATAGCCTGCCTGCTCCAGGCTGAGCTGGTAAATTATGAGCGAGTCAAGGAGTACTGCCTCAAGGTCCTGAAGAAGGAAGGAGAGAACTTCAAGGCTCTTTACAGGGCTGGTGTGGCCTTCTATCATCTTGGGGACTATGACAAAGCTCTCTACTACCTGAAGGAAGCAAGGACCCGACAACCCTCAGGTGAGAGAGACAGAGATCCCTGCATTCTCGCCACAGACGCCCCTGACAACTCCTGGGGCTCGCACATCGCAGAAGATGGCATCTGTGGCTGGCAGGACTAGGTGGGGCCAGAGATAGAAAACAAGGGCTCGGGTGTAGGCAAGACCTGGAATGACGAGGGCACCAGGTCCATAACTTTCCTGGGATCTGGGTTCCAGGGACCTCGGGCACCCCTTCTTTTCAGATACACTATAGAACTGGTAGAATTGGTCTTTGCCTTTCTCGGCTCAAAGCTAGGCCTCTTCGCTATAGATACCCACAGAGTTCTTGCTATGCAGCACAAGCTGTACCAGGCCCCAGGGGTGTAGATGTTAAGCTGCCTCCCTTTTCCATGAATCCACATTTGACTGACAAGACAGAAGGGAGCAGAAACCTCTGATGCCCGGCATCTTTCCGGAAGCATGCACTGACTTCTCCAATCAGCTGGCCTTTCCTAATCACACATATTGGGTCTCCCAGTCACTCTTTCATTCTGTGAGTATTTGTAGAGGCAGTGCGGTGGGCAAAGTGCCATGAGCCAAGAAGGCTGCTGCCGTGTCCAGCGCCCTGTGCCTGTAGTCCTAGCATTCAGGAAGCTGTGGTAGGAGCATCTCTTAAGCCTAGGAGTTTGAGAGCAGCCTGGGCAACACAGGGAGGAGTTACTTGTTTTATTTGGGTTTGTTTTTCATTTAGTTTCTTTTTGTCTTTTCTTTCCCTCTCGAGACAAAGTCTTGCTGTATCAACCAGGCTGTACTCAGGCTCCTCACCCTTCTGCCTCCCAAGTGCTGGGATTACAAGTATGTGCCACTACACCAGCAAGGAGCGTTCACTATGATGGAGGAGGCTCACAGATGGACAAGTAGATGATTCGTATTTGGCAGTAATGAGTGCTCTGAAGGAGATGAGGCACAGTAAAGGGGAGGCTGTTTTAGGGCAGGGCGTCTGAAAGCCTCTCCAGTGACTATGGCCTGATGTCATGTGGTTGATCCGTTAGCGTGGCAATACTTCCCCCAATCCGTCTTTAAGAACTTCTCAAGTGGCTAACATCCAGCCATATTCTTTCTTCGTCTTTTTAAAAGAATATGTCTCTATTTGTACATATGGTCGGCTTATTATTTTCTGTGAACAAAGTGCAATCTACCGACATCGGAACTAAGCAACTTTGGAACTAAAAGCGGACTCATCCAAGAGTTTTCTTGAGCGCCTGCTCTCTGCCAGTCCAGGATGTTGTGCCTAGAGCTTTTAAACATGGTGAACTACCATTGTTACTGCCACAAGTAGGTACCCCAGGCGGCAGCGTGATTCTTACGCTGTGGGCAGTCAGAGCTCAGTGACTCTAGCATGCTGTGCACCACTCACTCACCATAAGGACTGGAATTAGGAGAGAACGCTCCGGCTGGGGAGTGTGTATCTGGCAATATTTAAAATGACGAAAATAAGACGAGTTATGTTAAGCTCTTAGTTAAGTAAAACAGCACATTCGTCTCATGTTCATTGATTGTGGAATTAAGCACTTTTAGACCTCCATCTTCTGGCCCTCACAGCGACTCTGAGAAGGCTACTATGATGTCCAAGAGAATTAGGCTTGGGCAGACATGCCCATCACCACCTCATCTTGTTGAGGTTTTGGGTGGTTTTTGTTGTTTATTCGGTTGTGGTTTTTTATTTCGTTTGTTTTGTTTTGCTGACAGGGTCTTTCTAAATACTCCAGGCTATCCTAGAACTCACTATGTAGACCAGACTGGCTTTAAACTCGCAGAGACCTGCCGCCCAAGTGCTGGGATTAAAGAAGGAGGCTGCAATGCATGGTTCCTTGTGCATCTTAACCTTCCTAAGTCCCAATCTTCCCTTTTGCCACAGTGAGGGTCAGGACACATGCCATGAAGATTATAAGAAGGGCCAGATGGGCTAATGAAGGCTTAAAAAAGTCAAGCTCAAGCAAGCCCTGTGGTGTACACCTGCAGCCCCATGTACCTGGGGAACAGAGGCGAGAATATCACTTGACTGCAGGAGTTCGAGACTAGCCTGGGCAACAACCCCTTTATTAACTACACCCAGCTGTAAGCAACATTTTTTTTAACTTAAAAAAAAATCCCAAGAATACATTAAAAATGAATGTTGTTTCTTGTTAATGAGACACGGGGATAGAGAAGTTAGGGGCTTGCCTGAGGGTTAGTGCCAAGCAGGCTCTCAGCTAACTGCACTAACCGGAAGAGCACCACTTCCGGTGTCAGGGGGCAAGCACTTCCGGTGTCAGGGGGCGAGCACTTCCTGCCCCCACCATCGAGTCACAGTAGGCCTGTCATATTTGCTAAAGAAGCAGTGTGGGGGAGGGAAGGCTGGCATCTGGCTGCTCTCTCTGACGCTCCTAGGGTAAGGCAGAAGGGACCTTGGCTGAGTGAGTCTAGCCTGTCACGGAGCTCTTGCCCCCTTCTCTGAAGACACCACCATAATCCTGACTGGGTAGTTCCTGAGGTGTGTTTTCTCTCCTCACAGACACCAATGTGATTCGGTACATCCAGCTGACGGAGATGAAACTCAGCAGATGTTCTCAAAGGGAGAAAGAAGCCATGTAACAAAGAAGCCTCTCTCGAGCCACACTCATACCTGACCAGGGACTTCCAGGCACCCGGTGGTGGAGAGTCCCGACGTGGGTTCTCTCCCTCTCTTCCCAGTTCTTCCTGTACTTCTGTTGCTCATCCTGTTGCTGCCCCAACTCTTGTCTGTGAGAAGGTGAGAGGCGTTCTTGGACCTTGGTGGGCAGCCCAAACGTGGACTTATCCTCTTCTCTACTACGCCAGCAAATGGGACAGATGGGCAAGAGTCTCGTGGACTGGGGTTGGTCCTGTGTCTTTGACTGGTTCTGAGCGCGGCAGGCGTGTGGAGCACAGTCTGGATCCTTCTACAGCTTCCCAGTGGATCAGAGAAGCATCTGAAGGGAATCGGGGCTAATGAACGCAATAACCATTGGTCAGACCAACGCTGAGATTGTAGATTTCCTTCCGCCCCCTCAGTCACCTGAGCGCCTGCCACATCCCCGGACTTGTCTAGGCTTGTACTTTCTTTTCTCCCACTGCGAGGTCCGGTCTTTGCCAGGATTCACATGCCATTAAGGCCCACTCTCAGTGGCCTCTGGTGACCACACATAACATTCCCCCACCCCCAGCTAGCCGGCAGCTGTAATAGCAGAAGGGCGGGGTGAAAAGATTGAGGGCAGAGCACACTGGGTAGGTGACAGAGGAGGGAAAGAGCCTTGGGTGGACTGAGGGATTAGACTAATCAATATGAATAAAAACTAACTCACAGGCATCCGTTCAGGTCATTTCTGTGGAAGCAGGCTGCTCCCTTCTCTTCCCTCCCTGTTCCTCAGGCAGAATGGCCTACAGCTTCCGGTAAAGCCGGTGGCCCTTAGACCAAGACTATATGCATCATGTTGGCCACAGCCTTTGTGCTTTTGGGAGTGGGCCAGGATTACGGAAACCCCTTCAGGAATAGGCTTTGTGGGAATTTGTACACCCCACCCCCGTTTTTGACAAAATTATCTGAATTCAGTATCTAGCACATAACAACTTTTTGTTGAGTGGATAAATTTCGACTGCAGACTGACTCTCCTGCCTTAAACTAATTGGGTCCCAGCCTGGTCTCCTGACACACATGCTCTTTATGCTGTGCTGCGTTGAAACATTTCCCGAGGGCTTACTGGTCCCCCACCATAGTGCAATAGAGGACAGAGTCCCAGTCTTCACGAAGACAGGAAAGCTGAGAAACCTATGAGATTATCACCAATGACACCATTAACGTATATGACGCTTAAACGTTTTCAAGGCACTTTCATGTATTTTTCGTGTGACTTAGCGAGACACTATTGTATAAAATTAAAATATATACAGATGCAATAATGTTAATAGTTAGGATTTATTAAATGCACTATCGTCAGATCGTTACACGGACAATCTCGTTTCTTTCATGTGCTCACTCGGTGGGATCTCTTTCCCAGATGATGGAGAAGACAGACAGCTGGGAAAATTAACTTTCTCGAGGTTGCCCGGCCTCACAGGACATGGCTAGGATTGAACCAGACCTGACTGTTTCCAGAGCTCTGGCGACTATCGCATGCTTAGCTGCTGCTCTGTCAGACAGTTACAACTGTTTGAGAACAGAGCAATCTCCAGGAAGTTGAAGCATGATTCACACATCAATTCCCGGCTCCCTTCTATTTACATAGGCAAGACAGAAAGAGACCAGAAGCCAGAATCCCTAGTGGCTTGAGCAGTGGCCAGCCAGGAAAAAGACAACAGAACTGGCAACTCCATCTGTGGTGGTGTTGGTCGTTCTATTTGCTGATGGGGCAGCATGAAGCCCACCTGGCCTTCCTCACTGTGTGGCCAGCAGTGAGAAAGGATAGGCAAAGACTGAAGAGAGACACAAAGTTAACATGGGTTATTTGTTTAAGCAGTTGCTTTGCCAGGGCAAGATCTGGTCACTGCTGAAGGGCCCAGAAGCCAGCAGCATAGCTTAAATCCCCAAACACAGCTCCCCAAAACGCTCTCAGCGGGGGGCAGGGGGCTGCAGGAAGATGCTAGAGATACCCAGAGCCCCACGGTGGCTCTGGAGAAGAAGAAAAGGAAAAAGCCATCCCAGGACCACTTTCTCGGACTTCGAACATGTTCTGTTTTCTTCTTCCAAAATGACTTCTCATGACCCCAACCCCAAACTACTCTCAGCCCTGGCATCTGCCTATGCCCATCCCCTCAGCCCTCCATGCCATCCCCAAGCTCAGAGGTCATAAGCTCACAAACCATTAGGATCTGAAGGACGAAAATGAGGTCAGAGGTGGTTTACAGAATGAGTTCAAACTGACAGGCTCCTCCTTTGCTCTTCAGTGCATTAGCCATGGTTTTGGTTCTAATTTCCAGCAAAGAGGAGGGAGAATGCTTGCTTGATTGAATGCGTTGGGGGAAGGGCTATATTCATCAGAATAAAACCATTGTCACCCCAAAGAGAATGTTTGGAAAAGCACAATGAGTGCACTCAGATACATACGCTTGTGGGAACTCCATTCACTGTGACCCAGACTTAAATGGACCCCCCTCCCACCTCAATAAAAGGAACTGTCTGGGGTATTAGTTAGCACGAGGGGGTGGCAGGGATGAATTTTCTGTTCATTTGTCAGCAGACTCTTCAGAGAGCTGTTTCTCTTCCTTCTTCCGCATCTCCTAAAACCAACGACTGTACTCTAATCGCAGACCCGGCCGGTGCCACTGCTGAATTGTGCAGACAGCACGGATCTGCCCTGCACTGTCGTCTGCCGGGACTTCTGTGAGAGACCCTTTGGCACACAATTGAGTTATAGAAGCCGCACACATGTGTTGTAGAACATGCAAGGAAAGTTGAGGCTGACACTCATCACACTAGCACTAAGAGGACACTTTCATTTTTCCTTCTCCTTGGTATGAATGTGTACACGTATTCTCACCAGCTTTTGGGTTTGGTTTTTTTTTTTTTTTTTTTTTTTTGTTGTTTTTTTTTTTTAATGAAGAAAACTGGATCGTGCTGTATATACTCTTGAGTTACTTTTCAAATGAGTATTTATGTATTTATATTTTAGAATATGCAAATATGCACAGGTCTGTAAAATGCAAATAGTACACAAACTCTGTAGTTGAAAGGAACTCTTCTTCCCCATCTGCCCACAGGTAGTTTTCCTCTGGTTTCTTGTGTACCACCTCCCCCCTTCCCTGGGAGATTCTCATTTTTCAAAAATATGTATATATATATTCTTTTGTCACTCACAAGTGGTAGCATGTCAGATGCTTTTCTCCCCCCTGTTGCTTTATGTAATATGTCGTGGGCATTCCGGCGTGTCTCTTGGACCTTCCTGATAGCATCCTCATGGTATGGGCAGATCTTTACTTTGTAACCTGTCCACAAACGCGGGTGATTTCACCTGTTTCCAGTGTTTACTGTAAATACTGTTGTAATGGACATTCTTGTTGCTAAATTTTGCACATGTCTGTGGCGAGTTCCTTAGGATATAATTCCAGAAGGAAATTGCGTGACTATTTTTAAGGATTTTGATACATGTTGCCAACACCCTGTAGAAAGTTTGTACCCAGACGCTGTCCTGTTTGCACCCTGCTCTCTGGACCCTGAAAAGCACTAAGTTTTACCACTTATCAAGTCTTTGCCAATTTGATAGGCAAATAACAGTATGTTGATGGTATTTTAACCTCTTGCTTTAGCTTTCTTTGATTACCAGTGAAGAACATTTTCATATGCTTGTTGACTGTTTGTATTTCTTTGTGAATTTCCTATTTATTTGATACGATATGTTTATCTTTACCTATGTTTACCTTTATTATCTATTTGTAACTTTAAGAATATTATTTTTGTCAAGAAGTGCGACAGATAGGCTTTCCAAGTGCTTTGCTTTCAGATTTCATTTATGGTGCTTTTCGACAAACATAAACTCCTGATTCTGCAACTGACCTGCTCCATGTTGCCAGCTTTTCCTGCCTGTATCTTAGACCCTCACGTCTAAATGACAATCTGAACCAGCGCTCCTAACAGCTTCAAAATCCTTCATCGCATGCCGTCATCCTTAAGATAAAAGTCAAAAACCAAAGCCCTTAACTAACGCTCGAGGTCTTTCCTGGACCATCTCTCTCCATCATCTCTGGCCCTCTTCAAGTATCCTCCATTCTGCAGCCATGTAGCCCAAAGCCACTGAGCTGGGTCTGCGGGCATTCTATGCTGGCCCCTGTTCCTTAGCACTTAGACATTCCTAGCACTTCCCCCCATCCTTGCCTTGTAAGTCTTGTGAGTGCTGACCCAGGATCACTCCCCAGACCTTAGTCTGTGTTCCTAAAGCAAAGCCTCCTTGTCTCTGCCCAGTGTCCCCCACAACTAATCAGAATGTCATTGTTTTTGTTTGTTTTTTAGACAGGGTTTAACCCTGGCTCTCATGGAACTCACTCAGACCAGCTCCTGCCTCAGCCTCCTGAGTGCTGGGATTAAAGGCATGAGCCAACACCACCTGGCAAGAACGTCCTCTTTACAGTCCCCTGTCCCTTTGCCCTGGTGGTCCCCAAAGCAGGCACTCAGGTTTCTTTGCAGCCAGAATGCCTGCCATTGTAGGTGCTCAGAAGCTGCTGGGCACGGCCCCTGCAATGGATGAACAGTGGATTCGACGGCGGATATTGCTTGTGGTAAAACGTCAGGGCTGGCCTAGTCTGTGCCTCTGAGAGAGGAGAACTTGCATGACTGAGGCACGGCAGAGAAGCCGTGTGCCCCAGCCCTTGCTTTCCAAACCACCGCAATCACTTGAGCTTTTTAAAAGTGCATGCTCTTAGGCTCGGCCTCAGACTCGATGAACCGGACACCCAGGGGTAATGCCCAGGCCATTAGCATGATGCCTGGGTAAGTTAGGGAGCAGCTCTCAGACAGAGCGCCCGGCCGCTTCACTTCAGAATACGTGACTTCTTACGGTGGACAAGCGAAGCTCTGTCAGAGTGCCCACTGAACAGTCTACTGGTTGTGTGACACAGAGGTAGTGACTTTCTGACTCATTTTCCTCACTTACGTAGAAGGGTGTGAGGATTAAGAAATAGCTGGCTCCCAGCTACTATCTGCCTCAGAGTAAGCACAGAATGAACTACTATTTTCTCCCCACCCTCCTCAGCCTCAATTTTCCTCACTTACAGTGATGATACCTCTGTGCCTGCCCTCTCTGTTCTCACACTCAGCTCTCTAAAAGCCCTTGTTTAACTCTGGTCAGTGGGACAAGTTTTTGGGAAGGGTGGCAGGAAACAGACTGAGCCCTGAATGGCACCCTCATGCCCTCTCCATAGCAATCGATGGGAAACATTCTGATGATTTCCAGGACCCACTGCCCTCTGGTCATATCCAAAGAGCAACACAGTCTTCTTCGTGACAATCCACCCAAGAGGACAGGCAGCCGCCATGCTGCAAGGAAGAAGCAAGTGTTGGGAAATAGAAGGAAAATCATCCCCTCAACTTCCGGTGCCCTTGGTATTCCCGTCACGTGACCACTGTGCAGTCAGACACCCGGTCAGCAGCCCCTGTGATGCAGATGTACCCTCTGTATCCAGTGCCACAGCAGCCCGGGCAGGTGGTGGAGGCAGAGAAAATGCACTCTGTCCATCAGGCGTGGCATAGTTCAAATTACCGAGTCAGCATGAAAAGTCCCACTCTAAATGGACTGAAATTGGATTCTATTAAAAACCGCACGCAGCAGGCCTTTAGCTATTAATACTTGCTAAGACATAGGATAGGGAGCGGAGGCGTTGGCCTCTGAGGAAGGTTGGGACTCAGCTGCTGCTGAACAGCTTGTCCGGAAGGAGGCCTACATTGCTGTGTCTTAAAGGTCAAGAGTGGAAGAAAGCTTGAGGGAATCGACGTACCCTCTCATACACACGACCGGTCAAATCCAGTCTGGTGATCTACGGAAGGCCACACAGCTTGTAAGCTGTTCAGCTGGGACAGGAACTTGGGCCAGTTTGCTCCTGGCAAACAATGCTCTTTCCCCTAAACCAAAATCTACTCACAAAGCCCCTAACTTAAGAAACACATATGATGTGGTAAAAAATTAAAAAAATATGGTTTGGTGGCTACCAGGGTTCCCATGAGTTCCCACTCCACGCAGATCCTCGGGAGCCCCATGCTCCAGCTGTCTCTCTGCCAGCCGCTGTCCCCTTGGCGGGTTGTTACCATGCCTGACCCACACATCACACTCCGCGGGCACCAGGCCACGCTAGCCCCAGGCATTCTATAGCCGCTCTCTCCAGACTGTCTCTCTGCCCTCAGGGAACTTTGCTCACATGCCCTGTAGCCTGGTAAAATCCAAGTTCTAGAAACTTGTAATTTATCAATCAGATTCATATGTTAAATTCTCAATCCACAATATAGCTGCACAATAAATCCACTGCCATTTAATAAAGATAGAAACCGCCCACCTAGACAAGATAAAATTGACCTAGTCCACCTGGATCTGGATCATCATGCTCTGTCATCTCCACCTTGATTTTCTCACTCCTCCTCCTCTTCCTCCTCCTCCTCCTCCTCCCTCCTTCCTAGACATTTCCCTGCCTACCCTTCCTTCTCATCCAATGATAGGCTTCACCTTATCCTGGACCCACCTTGCGCATAATGACATCATCCTACACACATATTTTAATGTTGTGAATTGTTTTGTACCAAAGAGAGTAGGGACATCGTACTCAATCCACTCAGTATCTGTCCCCACATGCCCAGCAGAAGAGGGTTCAGTGGTTAGTAAGGCATGCCCTTGGCCTGCAAGTCTGCGGAACACTGGCAAGAAGGGAAAGTAAGCAATACCAGTTCCATGTAGGAAGTGTCACCAAAGACTCTGGCTGGGGGCACATGTAGGAAGGGACATCTGTACCAATCCTGAAGGAGCGGGAAGGTTTTTCCCTGAAGGCAGCCAACACAGTAGAGAAGAGGTGTAAACTGAGACCAGGCTCAACAACAATATTACTTCTCCATCTCTAACCATGACTCTCAAAAGATGTTGGAGAGTCTTACACTGTCTTCTTGCCCTTTTCCTGGTTTCTCATGCCTGGAATCAACAATGCTGCCTCTTGGCTCCCTTTTTAGGTCCAAGGGCCAAGACATCACAGAAGACTCTCCAGTTAGGTTTGACTAAGTCCTTCACGTAGCTGTTTGTGTGTCTTTGAACATGGGCAGAAACTTAAGACTGGTGCTTTCCATGGCTGGGAAGATGGCTCAGCTGATAGAATCGCTGACTGGGGTCAAGGAGCCGAGCTCAGATCTTCAGCACTACGATGGCTCACGTCTGGCCTCCCAGCGCTGGGGAGGGGGAAACAAGACGGGCTCTGGGGCTCACCAGCCGGTTGGTCTGGCTAAGTCAGTGAAGTCCTGCTTTGGAAAGAGAGCTTGTCTCAAAAATAAGGTGGAGACCGATAGAAGACACCCAGTGTTGACCCTGGCCTCCACATTTACACACACACACACACACACACACACACACACACACACACACACACACACACCTACTCATGAACCTGTACACAAGATTTCCCTGAGAGGGAAATCATATAACAGGTTACATACAATGTAGCTCTCAAACGTGATTTCCTGAGCACCTTGGATGGATCCCAACATTGTTAGTTTTCATATTTCACCGACTTTCTACAATGCAGAGTGGTACTGAAAGATAATGTGGACCATGTATATTTCTAGTAGTTCTGTATCAAAAAGTAAAAAAAAAAAACTAAATAACCTTTAATAATAGATTTTATTAAAACAGTAAAAGCAAAGCTAAGAAAATAGCCAAAATAAATTTAGCAAAAGAAGTAAAGAGTCAACACCCCAAATCCTATTGGACGTTGCTGGAAGAAGTTAGATGCCTAACTAAGAGGAAGAATGTTTCATGTTGACGGCATGGAAGACTCGATTTTGATAATATTTTTGATAATAGTACTTCCTAGGCTAGCTCGCAGATTCATTACTGTTTCTATGATTGACGAAATGATCCTAAACTTTATAGAGAGAGCCAGCGTCTAGAACAACCAATCCAGGGACAAAGACAGAACGGAGCAGCAGGGACTGGAGCGGTGACTTGGTGGTCAGAGCACTCTGCTCTTCTTGGGGACCCAAGTGTGACTCACACCACTTCCGGCTTCAGTTCCAGGAGACCCAATACCCTCTTCTGGCCTCAGAAGACAACTACACGCATCATGCACAGACACGCAGAGAGACAGGAACAGAGAAAACCTCCTTTCAATAAAAGTACATCTTACTAAAACAAAGGGCCCACATCTCCTGCTATCAAAGTTTACCATAAAGCTATAATAATGAAAACCATGCGATGCTAACCTCAAGAGATACCATCGATCAATAGATCCACACAATAGGAACGGGAGTCCAAAAATAAACTCTGAAATTTACAGTAAATTGATTTTCTACAAGGGTACAAGACAATGGGGGGTGTTTTCAATAAATGGTGCTGGGTTGACAAGATACCCTGTGCCCAGGTAATGATATGGGAATATCTATCCCATGCCACATACAGAAATCTACTCAACATGGACTACGGTCTTGAATGTAAGTGCTGCCAGTGTTACACAATTCTTATCACTAGGGCTAGACAGTGGCCCTGAAACTCACGCCACAAAAGAAAAATGACAATCCAGATCTTACTGAAAGTTGAAATGTACTTCACAAGATATTTTCCAGAAATGACAATCTACAGAAGTGCCTGTGGTGGGGGTGCTGCCGTTAGCGAGTCTAACACAGGACCTGAAACTGGACCCTGGAATATATAAAGAGCTCTTACACCTTGGCAAAAAAAAAGGAAAACCTAGCTTAAAAGGGGATAAGGAACCTGAGTCCACCGTACTCCACAGAAGACAGGCAAATGCCAATACCCCCATTAGCAGATGATCAATAACGACAGCGAAAGGCATATCAAAACCACAGTGAGCTCCCACTTTGTGTCCTTAGGATGGGTCATCAGACAATGAACGAAAGGTACTACTTTTGTATTCATTCGTTTCGTTTGTTTGTTTGTTTGTTTTTCCCAGACAGGGAGGGTTTCTCTGTGTAGCCCTGGCTGTCCTGGAACTCACTGTAGACCAGTCTGACCTCACACTCAGAGATCTGCCTGTCTGCCTCCTGAATGCTGGGGTTAATGGCGTGTGCCACCATTTACTTTCCTTTCCTTATCACTGCGGCCAAATGCCCATCAGAAGGAACTCAGTGGAAGAAGGGATTGTTCCGATTCCCAGTTTATAGAGTACAGTCAGTCCATCAGGGCAAGAAAGATGGCGGCAGGACTGGCTTCTGTTCACAGCACCCAGGGCCTTTGGAATGTGTTATTGCTTCTCAGTGGATCAGAAAGCAGGGGCCTAGACCAAACTATAAGCCTCCAAACCCACCCCATGCCCTGCATCAGCCAGTTAGGCTCCACATCCAAATGTTTCTGCAACCTTCCCACCCCATCTTAATCAGGGTTTCTATTGCTGTGAAGAGACACCAGGCTTAAGAACCTGGGTTCAAATAAAACTCTGTCTGTTACCTTTGTAGGGTTGAGCAATCAGAGTAGACACGGAAGTTGTGTCTGATTAAGCCCCTCAACTGATTACTGGCGTGCTCTCTGGATGTGATTGGAGGACTAGCAAGACCCATGATACTGGGATTCTTCCAGCACAAGTTGGTGGCCCAGTGTTCAAAGCATGAGCCTTGGGGACATTTCCAGTATGTCTTGTTACTGTTCTATTGCTGTGAAAAGACACTATGACCAAGGCAACTTACAAAATAAAGCATTTAACTTGGGGTTTGCTTACAGTATCAGAGGGTAGGTTTATGACCATCATGGCATAGTATCTTGGTAAGAGACTACTAATATAGTTTAGCTAGCCTAATAAATCTAAAATGTCACAGTTCCATCTATATTTAATGTCCCTTTCTTTAGGGGTGTATGCATGTGTGTGTGTGTGTGTGTGTGTGTGTGTGTGTGTGTGTGTATGTATGGAGTGAGTGTGTGTGTGTGCATGTGTGTGTGTGCATGTGTGTGCGTGTGTGTGCATGTGTGTGTGTGTGCGTGTGTGTGTGTGTGTGAGTGTGTGTGCATGTGTGTGTGTGTGCATGAGTGTGCGTGTGTGTGCGTGCATGTGTGTGCATGTGTGTGTGCATGAGTGAGTGAGTGTGTGTGTGTGCATGTGTGTGTGCATGTGTGTGTGCATGTGTGTGCGCATGTGTGTGTCTCCCTGAGAATGAGCACTTACTGTACCGGTGCTAGGACTGGAACTCGGGTCCTCTGTAAGAGCAATACTTGCTCTTAATCTCAAATCATCTCTCTAGCCCTCATATTCTTCTTCCGTTTCATGATGTGGTGTGGATTTACACTTAAGGGCACATACCATTTAGGCTAGCCCAGTGCAGTTGCTTAGTGATGTATGTGGCTAGGAGCTGCCCCTCAGACAGCACAGTTGCAGTTCTTCACAGACGTCTGCAAAGGTGGAACAGTCACTAAATGGCAGGGACCTCCTTGGTGGTCTCAATCCTGATCCTTCATGGAGTTTCCAACGCCATCATTCCCAGACTCCTCTGACGGTTTCCACTGAGGCAAGACAGAGCCAGGACTGCTGCAGAGAAAAAGAGGCCCTGTTCCATGAGCCTCCTCTGCCAGCCCTGTGTTGACCCCATACAGCCTATATAAGGTGCTATTTCAGGTCCTCAAACTTACCAGGCGCATGTCTCATTTGAAAAGATGTGGAGGTATTATAATCACATTCTCACAGAATCTCCGTGAGAACTGCATGTGAGAACATATATGAAATGCCATGGAGAGAGTACAGTCAGCATGCTTTAGAATTAGCTAATCATGAACCACCATCCTTTTCACCTCTCAGCTTTAACAGAGAGCCTGGCGCACGTCGGATTCATGGGAAACATCTATCGCCATCAGGAAACCTTATGCCGCTGAGCTGATTCCTGGATCCTAACTCCAACTCAGCCTCTGAGCTCTCTCACACCCTATTTCCCTAGCCTGTAACCTCTGGTTTCTTCAGTTCTCCTTCATTTAACAGACTGTCCAGCTCTAAGCCTTCTTTTTCAGTCTTTTATCGCCCCTCTGGAAAAGAGGCAGACTGACGTGGAAAGAGACTTTTATCGTCCCGACATTTGGACTGCCTCAACACCTGGCTTTGTGGCCAGACCATCCCACACTCTGTTCCTGGTGTGCTCATAGCCCTGTCACTGACTTTTAATTATTGAGTTATAGTTATGTGTTATAGTTATGCACGCCGTACCGCCATTCACTCTTTCAGTTTGTGTTATTTTGGTTACCTGTGCTCCCTGTGTCTGCAAATAGTAAACAGGAAAGTCCATAATAAAAGCCACAAATTCTAAATGGTGCACTGTTCCAAGAAGCATGATAAAAATCTCACCCTGTCCTGTGCCGACCTGCACGGGGCATGGGTCATCCTTATCCAACACACCCACACTGTGCATCTACACACCCAGCAGTCATCAGTGACTAGTTCAGTTATCAGATCAACTGTCACAGCACCACAGCACTAGTGTTTAAGTGGCCATTGTTATACTTAATAATGGCCCAGGGCAGGGAACCAGTGAGCTAAAGATATGAATATGCCAAAGAGAAGCATTTAAAATGCTTCCTTTAAGTAAAAGATCCAAAGTACAATATGAGATCTCGAAAGAGACAGGAAATTCGTGTGACATTCACTATTGTGGCACACTTATTATTGATTATGACTGCTGTTATTGATTATTGTTGAAAACCTCTTACTTTGCCTAATTTGTAAATTAGACCTTATTACGGTTATGTGTGTATTGGGATAAAACAGCATATACAGGGTTCAGCCACAAAGTCAGGCATTCCCCAGGGTCTTGAAACATATCACTGAGAACAAGAAAGGCTACAGTACTCAAAGTGCCCAGATCTCGGGAGGAAAGGAATTTCATCCACCACTAACAGATCACTGGAGCATCGTCCTTCCTCGGAAATCCCCCTGCTGCCTTCCCTTAGGAGCCCAGATACCGCTAAAGAGCACACATTACTCAGTTTCTAACCTCACAGATTCCTTTTCAAACACAGAGACTCCTGTGGGCAGAATAACAGAGCATTAGACCTTAATCCCCCATTTTATTCTCCCATTTTATTCATAATGAGTAAATCACTCATTATGATTTCAGTCTTTCTTCATGCTCTCTTGAAGGCATTTGGCTTCATATCCCCAACCTGTGCCTAGCTGTTGATTTCCTAAACTCTGTGCTATCTTCAGATTTGGTAATAGTTCTTTCTGTCCTCAGTCTAACACCAGATAGAAACCACAAGGAGCCCATGGGCACTTAGCTAGAAAGTCTGCAGTCGGCAGCTTGGTGAATGAGAAGCCGGGGCCAGAGGAAGCACAGGAAGATAATCCCCTTTGATAGACAGGATCCAGATCTATTTGGATTAATTTATAGAGGAAAGAAAATGGCTTTCTTCCACTCTTTTTCGGTCTTTTGACTGAGCTGGGAATTAAACTGACAAAAAGTGTATTAGCTTACAGGAGAAAGCTCATTTTAATTAGGCACAAAAATCCCACAAAAATATGAGACTCTAGGAGAGCCAGATTGGAGTTTATATGGCATCCTGGGCCACAGAAAGGGATGGAAATTGGAGTTGTGGGGGCTTTAGAGGCTGAGAGGATGCAGGGAAGAAAATTGCCTAACGTTGCCTTGTTAGGTAAATAAGAGTCTCTTGGGTGACTAATGTTATCTAGGGCTATCACCTTCA